>NW_027141519.1:0-84586 GCF_036365525.1 Heterodontus francisci | reverse complement strand
TCTATATTAATAAAGAGTCAGTGCTGGACCATCAACTGTTTACAATCTATATTAATAAATAATCAGTGCTGGACCATCAACTGTTTACAATCTATATTAATAAAGAGTCAGTGCTGGACCATCAACTGTTTACAATCTATATTAATAAATAATCAGTGCTGGACCATCAACTGTTTACAATCTATATTAATAAATAGTCAGTGCTGGACCATCAACTGTTTACAATCTATATTAATAAATAATCAGTGCTGGACCATCAACTGTTTACAATCTATATTAATAAATAATCAGTGCTGGGCCATCAACTGTTTACAATCTATATTAATAAAGAGTCAGTGCTGGACCATCAACTGTTTACAATCTATATTAATAAATAATCAGTGCTGGACCATCAACTGTTTACAATCTATATTAATAAAGAGTCAGTGCTGGACCATCAACTGTTTACAATCTATATTAATAAATAATCAGTGCTGGACCATCAACTGTTTACAATCTATATTAATAAAGAGTCAGTGCTGGGCCATCAACTGTTTACAATTATATTAATAAATAATCAGTGCTGGACCATCAACTGTTTACAATCTATATTAATAAAGAGTCAGTGCTGGACCATCAACTATTTACAATCTATATTAATAAAGAGTCAGTGCTGGACCATCAACTGTTTACAATCTATATTAATAAATAATCAGTGCTGGACCATCAACTGTTTACAATCTATATTAATAAAGAGTCAGTGCTGGGCCATCAACTGTTTACAATCTATATTAATAAAGAGTCAGTGCTGGGCCATCAACTGTTTACAATCTATATTAATAAATAATCAGTGCTGGACCATCAACTGTTTACAATCTATATTAATAAAGAGTCAGTGCTGGACCATCAACTGTTTACAATCTATATTAATAAATAATCAGTGCTGGACCATCAACTGTTTACAATCTATATTAATAAAGAGTCAGTGCTGGGCCATCAACTGTTTACAATCTATATTAATAAAGAGTCAGTGCTGGACCATCAACTGTTTACAATCTATATTAATAAATAATCAGTGCTGGACCATCAACTGTTTACAATCTATAATAATAAAGAGTCAGTGCTGGACCATCAACTGTTTACAATCTATATTAATAAATAATCAGTGCTGGACCATCAACTGTTTACAATCTATATTAATAAAGAGTCAGTGCTGGACCATCAACTGTTTTCAATCTATATTAATAAATAATCAGTGCTGGACCATCAACTGTTTACAATCTATATTAATAAAGAGTCAGTGCTGGACCATCAACTGTTTACAATCTATATTAATAAATAGTCAGTGCTGGACCATCAACTGTTTACAATCTATATTAATAAATAATCAGTGCTGGACCATCAACTGTTTACAATCTATATTAATAAATAATCAGTGCTGGGCCATCAACTGTTTACAATCTATATTAATAAAGAGTCAGTGCTGGACCATCAACTGTTTACAATCTATATTAATAAATAATCAGTGCTGGACCATCAACTGTTTACAATCTATATTAATAAAGAGTCAGTGCTGGACCATCAACTGTTTACAATCTATATTAATAAATAATCAGTGCTGGACCATCAACTGTTTACAATCTATATTAATAAAGAGTCAGTGCTGGGCCATCAACTGTTTACAATTTATATTAATAAATAATCAGTGCTGGACCATCAACTGTTTACAATCTATATTAATAAAGAGTCAGTGCTGGACCATCAACTATTTACAATCTATATTAATAAAGAGTCAGTGCTGGACCATCAACTGTTTACAATCTATATTAATAAATAATCAGTGCTGGACCATCAACTGTTTACAATCTATATTAATAAAGAGTCAGTGCTGGGCCATCAACTGTTTACAATTTGTATTAATAAATAATCAGTGCTGGACCATCAACTGTTTACAATCTATATTAATAAAGGGTCAGTGCTGGACCATCAACTGTTTACAATCTATATTAATAAAGAGTCAATGCTGGGCCATCAACTGTTTACAATCTATATTCATAAAGGGTCAGTGCTGGACCATCAACTGTTTACAATCTATATTAATAAAGAGTCAGTGCCGGACCATCAACTGTTTACAATCTATATTAATAAAGAGTCAGTGCTGGGCCATCAACTGTTTACAGTCTATATTAATAAAGGGTCAGTGCTGGACTATCAACTGTTTACAATCTATATTAATAAAGAGTCAGTGCTGGGCCATCAACTGTTTACAATCTATATTAATAAAGAGTCAGTGCCGGACCATCAACTGTTTACAATCTATATTAATAAATAATCAGTGCTGGACCATCAACTGTTTACAATCTATATTAATAAATAATCAGTGCTGGACCATCAACTGTTTACAATCTATATTAATAAATAATCAGTGCTGGACCATCAACTGTTTACAATCTATATTAATAAAGAGTCAGTGCTGGACCATCAACTGTTTACAATCTATATTAATAAATAATCAGTGCTGGACCATCAACTGTTTACAATCTATATTAATAAATAGTCAGTGCTGGGCCATCAACTGTTTACAATCTATATTAATAAATAATCAGTGCTGGACCATCAACTGTTTACAATCTATATTAATAAATAATCAGTGCTGGGCCATCAACTGTTTACAATCTATATTAATAAATAATCAGTGCTGGACCATCAACTGTTTACAATCTATATTAATAAATAATCAGTGCTGGGCCATCAACTGTTTACAATCTATATTAATAAATAATCAGTGCTGGACCATCAACTGTTTACAATCTATATTAATAAAGAGTCAGTGCTGGACCATCAACTGTTTACAATCTATATTAATAAATAATCAGTGCTGGGCCATCAACTGTTTACAATCTATATTAATAAATAATCAGTGCTGGACCATCAACTGTTTACAATCTATATTAATAAATAATCAGTGCTGGGCCATCAACTGTTTACAATCTATATTAATAAATAATCAGTGCTGGACCATCAACTGTTTACAATCTATATTAATAAATAATCAGTGCTGGACCATCAACTGTTTACAATCTATATTAATAAATAATCAGTGCTGGACCATCAACTGTTTACAATCTATATTAATAAATAATCAGTGCTGGGCCATCAACTGTTTACAATCTATATTAATAAATAATCAGTGCTGGACCATCAACTGTTTACAATCTATATTAATAAATAATCAGTGCTGGGCCATCAACTGTTTACAATCTATATTAATAAATAATCAGTGCTGGACCATCAACTGTTTACAATCTATATTAATAAAGAGTCAGTGCTGGACCATCAACTGTTTACAATCTATATTAATAAATAATCAGTGCTGGACCATCAACTGTTTACAATCTATATTAATAAATAATCAGTGCTGGGCCATCAACTGTTTACAATCTATATTAATAAATAATCAGTGCTGGACCATCAACTGTTTACAATCTATATTAATAAATAATCAGTGCTGGGCCATCAACTGTTTACAATCTATATTAATAAATAATCAGTGCTGGACCATCAACTGTTTACAATCTATATTAATAAATAATCAGTGCATGACCATCAACTGTTTACAATCTATGTAAATAAAGAGTCAGTGCTGGACCATCAACTGTTTACAATCTATATTAATAAATAATCAGTGCTGGGCCATCAACTGTTTACAATCTATATTAATAAATAATCAGTGCTGGACCATCAACTGTTTACAATCTATATTAATAAATAATCAGTGCTGGGCCATCAACTGTTTACAATCTATATTAATAAATAATCAGTGCTGGGCCATCAACTGTTTACAATCTATATTAATAAATAATCAGTGCTGGACCATCAACTGTTTACAATCTATATTAATAAATAATCAGTGCTGGGCCATCAACTGTTTACAATCTATATTAATAAATAATCAGTGCTGGACCATCAACTGTTTACAATCTATATTAATAAAGAGTCAGTGCTTTGCCATCAACTGTTTACAATCTATATTAATAAAGAGTCAGTGCTGGACCATCAACTGTTTACAATCTATATTAATAAAGAGTCAGTGCTGGACCATCAACTGTTTACAATCTATATTAATAAATAATCAGTGCTGGGCCATCAACTGTTTACAATCTATATTAATAAATAATCAGTGCTGGACCATCAACTGTTTACAATCTATATTAATAAATAATCAGTGCTGGACCATCAACTGTTTACAATCTATATTAATAAAGAGTCAGTGCTGGGCCATCAACTGTTTACAATCTATATTAATAAATAATCAGTGCTGGACCATCAACTGTTTACAATCTATATTAATAAAGAGTCAGTGCTGGGCCATCAACTGTTTACAATCTATATTAATAAAGAGTCAGTGCTGGACCATCAACTGTTTACAATCTATATTAATAAATAATCAGTGCTGGACCATCAACTGTTTACAATCTATATTAATAAAGAGTCAGTGCTGGACCATCAACTGTTTACAATCTATATTAATAAATAATCAGTGCTGGACCATCAACTGTTTACAATCTATATTAATAAAGAGTCAGTGCTGGACCATCAACTGTTTACAATCTATATTAATAAATAATCAGTGCTGGACCATCAACTGTTTACAATCTATATTAATAAAGAGTCAGTGCTGGACCATCAACTGTTTACAATCTATATTAATAAAGAGTCAGTGCTGGACCATCAACTGTTTACAATCTATATTAATAAATAATCAGTGCTGGACCATCAACTGTTTACAATCTATATTAATAAAGAGTCAGTGCTGGACCATCAACTGTTTACAATCTATATTAATAAATAATCAGTGCTGGACCATCAACTGTTTACAATCTATATTAATAAAGAGTCAGTGCTGGACCATCAACTGTTTACAATCTATATTAATAAATAATCAGTGCTGGACCATCAACTGTTTACAATCTATATTAATAAAGAGTCAGTGCTGGACCATCAACTGTTTACAATCTATATTAATAAATAATCAGTGCTGGACCATCAACTGTTTACAATCTATATTAATAAAGAGTCAGTGCTGAGCCATCAACTGTTTACAATCTATATTAATAAATAATGAGTGCTGGACCATCAACTGTTTACAATCTATATTAATAAAGAGTCAGTGCTGGACCATCAACTGTTTACAATCTATGTTAATAAATAATCAGTGCTGGACCATCAACTGTTTACAATCTATATTAATAAAGAGTCAGTGCTGGGCCATCAACTGTTTACAATCTATATTAATAAATAATCAGTGCTGGACCATCAACTGTTTACAATCTATATTAATAAAGAGTCAGTGCTGGACCATCAACTGTTTACAATCTATATTAATAAAGAGTCAGTGCTGGACCATCAACTGTTTACAATCTATATTAATAAATAATCAGTGCTGGACCATCAACTGTTTACAATCTATATTAATAAATAATCAGTGCTGGACCATCAACTGTTTACAATCTATATTAATAAATAATCAGTGCTGGACCATCAACTGTTTACAATCTATATTAATAAAGAGTCAGTGCTGGACCATCAACTGTTTACAATCTATATTAATAAATAATCAGTGCTGGACCATCAACTGTTTACAATCTATATTAATAAATAGTCAGTGCTGGGCCATCAACTGTTTACAATCTATATTAATAAATAATCAGTGCTGGACCATCAACTGTTTACAATCTATATTAATAAATAATCAGTGCTGGGCCATCAACTGTTTACAATCTATATTAATAAATAATCAGTGCTGGACCATCAACTGTTTACAATCTATATTAATAAATAATCAGTGCTGGGCCATCAACTGTTTACAATCTATATTAATAAATAATCAGTGCTGGACCATCAACTGTTTACAATCTATATTAATAAAGAGTCAGTGCTGGACCATCAACTGTTTACAATCTATATTAATAAATAATCAGTGCTGGACCATCAACTGTTTACAATCTATATTAATAAATAATCAGTGCTGGGCCATCAACTGTTTACAATCTATATTAATAAATAATCAGTGCTGGACCATCAACTGTTTACAATCTATATTAATAAAGAGTCAGTGCTGGACCATCAACTGTTTACAATCTATATTAATAAAGAGTCAGTGCTGGACCACCAACTGTTTACAATCTATATTAATAAATAATCAGTGCTGGACCATCAACTGTTTACAATCTATATTAATAAATAATCAGTGCTGGGCCATCAACTGTTTACAATCTATATTAATAAATAATCAGTGCTGGACCATCAACTGTTTACAATCTATATTAATAAATAATCAGTGCTGGGCCTTCAACTGTTTACAATCTATATTAATAAATAATCAGTGCTGGACCATCAACTGTTTACAATCTATATTAATAAATAATCAGTGCTGGACCATCAACTGTTTACAATCTATATTAATAAAGAGTCAGTGCTGGGCGATCAACTGTTTACAATCTATATTAATAAATAATCAGTGCTGGACCATCAACTGTTTACAATCTATATTAATAAATAATCAGTGCTGGGCCATCAACTGTTTACAATCTATATTAATAAATAATCAGTGCTGGGCCATCAACTGTTTACAATCTATATTAATAAATAATCAGTGCTGGACCATCAACTGTTTACAATCTATATTAATAAATAATCAGTGCTGGGCCATCAACTGTTTACAATCTATATTAATAAATAATCAGTGCTGGACCATCAACTGTTTACAATCTATATTAATAAATAGTCAGTGCTGGACCATCAACTGTTTACAATCTATATTAATAAATAATCAGTGCTGGACCATCAACTGTTTACAATCTATATTAATAAATAATCAGTGCTGGACCATCAACTGTTTACAATCTATATTAATAAAGAATCAGTGCTTGCCATCAACTGTTTACAATCTATATTAATAAAGAGTCAGTGCTGGACCATCAACTGTTTACAATCTATATTAATAAAGAGTCAGTGCTGGACCATCAACTGTTTACAATCTATATTAATAAATAATCAGTGCTGGGCCATCAACTGTTTACAATCTATATTAATAAATAATCAGTGCTGGACCATCAACTGTTTACAATCTATATTAATAAATAATCAGTGCTGGACCATCAACTGTTTACAATCTATATTAATAAAGAGTCAGTGCTGGACCATCAACTGTTTACAATCTATATTAATAAATAATCAGTGCTGGACCATCAACTGTTTACAATCTATATTAATAAAGAGTCAGTGCTGGACCATCAACTGTTTACAATCTATATAATAAAGAGTCAGTGCTGGACCATCAACTGTTTACAATCTATATTAATAAATAATCAGTGCTGGACCATCAACTGTTTACAATCTATATTAATAAATAGTCAGTGCTGGACCATCAACTGTTTACAATCTATATTAATAAATAATCAGTGCTGGACCATCAACTGTTTACAATCTATATTAATAAAGAGTCAGTGCTGGACCATCAACTGTTTACAATCTATATTAATAAAGAGTCAGTGCTGGACCATCAACTGTTTACAATCTATATTAATAAATAATCAGTGCTGGACCATCAACTGTTTACAATCTATATTAATAAAGAAGTCAGTGCTGGACCATCAACTGTTTACAATCTATATTAATAAATAATCAGTGCTGGACCATCAACTGTTTACAATCTATATTAATAAAGAGTCAGTGCTGGACCATCAACTGTTTACAATCTATATTAATAAATAATCAGTGCTGGACCATCAACTGTTTACAATCTATATTAATAAATAATCAGTGCTGGACCATCAACTGTTTACAATCTATATTAATAAAGAGTCAGTGCTGAGCCATCAACTGTTTACAATCTATATTAATAAATAATCAGTGCTGGACCATCAACTGTTTACAATCTATATTAATAAAGAGTCAGTGCTGGACCATCAACTGTTTACAATCTATATTAATAAATAATCAGTGCTGGACCATCAACTGTTTACAATCTATATTAATAAGAGTCAGTGCTGGACCATCAACTGTTTACAATCTATATTAATATATAATCAGTGCTGGACCATCAACTGTTTACAATCTATATTAATAAAGGAGTCAGTGCTGGACCGTCAACTGTTTACAATCTATATTAATAAAGAGTCAGTGCTGGACCATCAACTGTTTCAATCTATATTAATAAAGAGTCAGTGCTGGACCATCAACTATTTACAATCTATATTAATAAATAATCAGTGCTGGGCCATCAACTGTTTACAATCTATATTAATAAATAATCAGTGCTGGACCATCAACTGTTTACAATCTATATTAATAAATAATCAGTGCTGGACCATCAACTGTTTACAATCTATATTAATAAAGAGTCAGTGCTGGACCATCAACTGTTTACAATCTATATTAATAAATAATCAGTGCTGGACCATCAACTGTTTACAATCTATATTAATAAATAATTCAGTGCTGGACCATCAACTGTTTACAATCTATATTAATAAATAATCAGTGCTGGACCATCAACTGTTTACAATCTATATTAATAAAGAGTCAGTGCTGGACCATCAACTGTTTACAATCTATATTAATAAAGAGTCAGTGCTGGACCATCAACTGTTTACAATCTATATTAATAAATAATCAGTGCTGGACCATCAACTGTTTACAATCTATATTAATAAATAATCAGTGCTGGGCCATCAACTGTTTACAATCTATATTAATAAATAATCAGTGCTGGACCATCAACTGTTTACAATCTATATTAATAAATAATCAGTGCTGGGCCATCAACTGTTTACAATCTATATTAATAAATAATCAGTGCTGGACCATCAACTGTTTACAATCTATATTAATAAATAATCAGTGCTGGACCATCAACTGTTTACAATCTATATTAATAAATAATCAGTGCTGGACCATCAACTGTTTACAATCTATATTAATAAATAATCAGTGCTGGGCGATCAACTGTTTACAATCTATATTAATAAATAATCAGTGCTGGACCATCAACTGTTTACAATCTATATTAATAAATAATCAGTGCTGGGCCATCAACTGTTTACAATCTATATTAATAAATAATCAGTGCTGGGCCATCAACTGTTTACAATCTATATTAATAAATAATCAGTGCTGGACCATCAACTGTTTACAATCTATATTAATAAATAATCAGTGCTGGGCCATCAACTGTTTACAATCTATATTAATAAATAATCAGTGCTGGACCATCAACTGTTTACAATCTATATTAATAAATAATCAGTGCTGGGCCATCAACTGTTTACAATCTATATTAATAAATAATCAGTGCTGGGCCATCAACTGTTTACAATCTATATTAATAAATAATCAGTGCTGGACCATCAACTGTTTACAATCTATATTAATAAATAATCAGTGCTGGGCCATCAACTGTTTACAATCTATATTAATAAATAATCAGTGCTGGACCATCAACTGTTTACAATCTATATTAATAAATAATCAGTGCTGGACCATCAACTGTTTACAATCTATATTAATAAATAATCAGTGCTGGGCCATCAACTGTTTACAATCTATATTAATAAATAATCAGTGCTGGGCCATCAACTGTTTACAATCTATATTAATAAATAATCAGTGCTGGACCATCAACTGTTTACAATCTATATTAATAAATAATCAGTGCTGGGCCATCAACTGTTTACAATCTATATTAATAAATAATCAGTGCTGGACCATCAACTGTTTACAATCTATATTAATAAAGAGTCAGTGCTGGACCATCAACTGTTTACAATCTATATTAATAAAGAGTCAGTGCTGGACCATCAACTGTTCACAATCTATATTAATAAAGAGTCAGTGCTGGACCATCAACTGTTCACAATCTATATTAATAAAGAGTCAGTGCTGGACCATCAACTGTTTACAATCTATATTAATAAATAATCAGTGCTGGGCCATCAACTGTTTACAATCTATATTAATAAATAATCAGTGCTGGACCATCAACTGTTTACAATCTATATTAATAAATAATCAGTGCTGGACCATCAACTGTTTACAATCTATATTAATAAAGAGTCAGTGCTGGACCATCAACTGTTTACAATCTATATTAATAAATAATCAGTGCTGGACCATCAACTGTTTACAATCTATATTAATAAAGAGTCAGTGCTTTGCCATCAACTGTTTACAATCTATATTAATAAAGAGTCAGTGCTGGACCATCAACTGTTTACAATCTATATTAATAAAGAGTCAGTGCTGGACCATCAACTGTTTACAATCTATATTAATAAATAATCAGTGCTGGGCCATCAACTGTTTACAATCTATATTAATAAATAATCAGTGCTGGACCATCAACTGTTTACAATCTATATTAATAAATAATCAGTGCTGGACCATCAACTGTTTACAATCTATATTAATAAAGAGTCAGTGCTGGGCCATCAACTGTTTACAATCTATATTAATAAATAATCAGTGCTGGACCATCAACTGTTTACAATCTATATTAATAAAGAGTCAGTGCTGGGCCATCAACTGTTTACAATCTATATTAATAAAGAGTCAGTGCTGGACCATCAACTGTTTACAATCTATATTAATAAATAATCAGAGCTGGACCATCAACTGTTTACAATCTATATTAATAAAGAGTCAGTGCTGGACCATCAACTGTTTACAATCTATATTAATAAATAATCAGTGCTAGACCATCAACTGTTTACAATCTATATTAATAAAGAGTCAGTGCTGGACCATCAACTGTTTACAATCTATATTAATAAATAATCAGTGCTGGACCATCAACTGTTTACAATCTATATTAATAAAGAGTCAGTGCTGGACCATCAACTGTTTACAATCTATATTAATAAAGAGTCAGTGCTGGACCATCAACTGTTTACAATCTATATTAATAAATAATCAGTGCTGGACCATCAACTGTTTACAATCTATATTAATAAAGAGTCAGTGCTGGACCATCAACTGTTTACAATCTATATTAATAAATAATCAGTGCTGGACCATCAACTGTTTACAATCTATATTAATAAAGAGTCAGTGCTGGACCATCAACTGTTTACAATCTATATTAATAAATAATCAGTGCTGGACCATCAACTGTTTACAATCTATATTAATAAAGAGTCAGTGCTGGACCATCAACTGTTTACAATCTATATTAATAAATAATCAGTGCTGGACCATCAACTGTTTACAATCTATATTAATAAAGAGTCAGTGCTGAGCCATCAACTGTTTACAATCTATATTAATAAATAATGAGTGCTGGACCATCAACTGTTTACAATCTATATTAATAAAGAGTCAGTGCTGGACCATCAACTGTTTACAATCTATGTTAATAAATAATCAGTGCTGGACCATCAACTGTTTACAATCTATATTAATAAAGAGTCAGTGCTGGGCCATCAACTGTTTACAATCTATATTAATAAATAATCAGTGCTGGACCATCAACTGTTTACAATCTATATTAATAAAGAGTCAGTGCTGGACCATCAACTGTTTACAATCTATATTAATAAAGAGTCAGTGCTGGACCATCAACTGTTTACAATCTATATTAATAAATAATCAGTGCTGGACCATCAACTGTTTACAATCTATATTAATAAATAATCAGTGCTGGACCATCAACTGTTTACAATCTATATTAATAAATAATCAGTGCTGGACCATCAACTGTTTACAATCTATACTAATAAAGAGTCAGTGCTGGACCATCAACTGTTTACAATCTATATTAATAAATAATCAGTGCTGGACCATCAACTGTTTACAATCTATATTAATAAAGAGTCAGTGCTGGACCATCAACTGTTTACAATCTATATTAATAAATAATCAGTGCTGGACCATCAACTGTTTACAATCTATATTAATAAATAATCAGTGCTGGACCATCAACTGTTTACAATCTATATTAATAAAGAGTCAGTGCTGAGCCATCAACTGTTTACAATCTATATTAATAAATAATCAGTGCTGGACCATCAACTGTTTACAATCTATATTAATAAAGAGTCAGTGCTGGACCATCAACTGTTTACAATCTATATTAATAAATAATCAGTGCTGGACCATCAACTGTTTACAATCTATATTAATAAAGAGTCAGTGCTGGACCATCAACTGTTTACAATCTATATTAATATATAATCAGTGCTGGACCATCAACTGTTTACAATCTATATTAATAAAGGGTCAGTGCTGGACCGTCAACTGTTTACAATCTATATTAATAAAGAGTCAGTGCTGGACCATCAACTGTTTACAATCTATATTAATAAAGAGTCAGTGCTGGACCATCAACTATTTACAATCTATATTAATAAATAATCAGTGCTGGGCCATCAACTGTTTACAATCTATATTAATAAATAATCAGTGCTGGACCATCAACTGTTTACAATCTATATTAATAAATAATCAGTGCTGGGCCATCAACTGTTTACAATCTATATTAATAAATAATCAGTGCTGGACCATCAACTGTTTACAATCTATATTAATAAAGAGTCAGTGCTGGACCATCAACTGTTTACAATCTATATTAATAAATAATCAGTGCTGGACCATCAACTGTTTACAATCTATATTAATAAATAATCAGTGCTGGGCCATCAACTGTTTACAATCTATATTAATAAATAATCAGTGCTGGACCATCAACTGTTTACAATCTATATTAATAAAGAGTCAGTGCTGGACCATCAACTGTTTACAATCTATATTAATAAAGAGTCAGTGCTGGACCATCAACTGTTTACAATCTATATTAATAAATAATCAGTGCTGGACCATCAACTGTTTACAATCTATATTAATAAATAATCAGTGCTGGGCCATCAACTGTTTACAATCTATATTAATAAATAATCAGTGCTGGACCATCAACTGTTTACAATCTATATTAATAAATAATCAGTGCTGGGCCATCAACTGTTTACAATCTATATTAATAAATAATCAGTGCTGGACCATCAACTGTTTACAATCTATATTAATAAATAATCAGTGCTGGACCATCAACTGTTTACAATCTATATTAATAAATAATCAGTGCTGGACCATCAACTGTTTACAATCTATATTAATAAATAATCAGTGCTGGGCGATCAACTGTTTACAATCTATATTAATAAATAATCAGTGCTGGACCATCAACTGTTTACAATCTATATTAATAAATAATCAGTGCTGGGCCATCAACTGTTTACAATCTATATTAATAAATAATCAGTGCTGGGCCATCAACTGTTTACAATCTATATTAATAAATAATCAGTGCTGGACCATCAACTGTTTACAATCTATATTAATAAATAATCAGTGCTGGGCCATCAACTGTTTACAATCTATATTAATAAATAATCAGTGCTGGACCATCAACTGTTTACAATCTATATTAATAAATAATCAGTGCTGGGCCATCAACTGTTTACAATCTATATTAATAAATAATCAGTGCTGGGCCATCAACTGTTTACAATCTATATTAATAAATAATCAGTGCTGGACCATCAACTGTTTACAATCTATATTAATAAATAATCAGTGCTGGGCCATCAACTGTTTACAATCTATATTAATAAATAATCAGTGCTGGACCATCAACTGTTTACAATCTATATTAATAAATAATCAGTGCTGGACCATCAACTGTTTACAATCTATATTAATAAATAATCAGTGCTGGGCCATCAACTGTTTACAATCTATATTAATAAATAATCAGTGCTGGGCCATCAACTGTTTACAATCTATATTAATAAATAATCAGTGCTGGACCATCAACTGTTTACAATCTATATTAATAAATAATCAGTGCTGGGCCATCAACTGTTTACAATCTATATTAATAAATAATCAGTGCTGGACCATCAACTGTTTACAATCTATATTAATAAAGAGTCAGTGCTGGACCATCAACTGTTTACAATCTATATTAATAAAGAGTCAGTGCTGGACCATCAACTGTTCACAATCTATATTAATAAAGAGTCAGTGCTGGACCATCAACTGTTCACAATCTATATTAATAAAGAGTCAGTGCTGGACCATCAACTGTTTACAATCTATATTAATAAATAATCAGTGCTGGGCCATCAACTGTTTACAATCTATATTAATAAATAATCAGTGCTGGACCATCAACTGTTTACAATCTATATTAATAAATAATCAGTGCTGGACCATCAACTGTTTACAATCTATATTAATAAAGAGTCAGTGCTGGACCATCAACTGTTTACAATCTATATTAATAAATAATCAGTGCTGGACCATCAACTGTTTACAATCTATATTAATAAAGAGTCAGTGCTTTGCCATCAACTGTTTACAATCTATATTAATAAAGAGTCAGTGCTGGACCATCAACTGTTTACAATCTATATTAATAAAGAGTCAGTGCTGGACCATCAACTGTTTACAATCTATATTAATAAATAATCAGTGCTGGGCCATCAACTGTTTACAATCTATATTAATAAATAATCAGTGCTGGACCATCAACTGTTTACAATCTATATTAATAAATAATCAGTGCTGGACCATCAACTGTTTACAATCTATATTAATAAAGAGTCACTGCTGGGCCATCAACTGTTTACAATCTATATTAATAAATAATCAGTGCTGGACCATCAACTGTTTACAATCTATATTAATAAAGAGTCAGTGCTGGGCCATCAACTGTTTACAATCTATATTAATAAAGAGTCAGTGCTGGACCATCAACTGTTTACAATCTATATTAATAAATAATCAGAGCTGGACCATCAACTGTTTACAATCTATATTAATAAAGAGTCAGTGCTGGACCATCAACTGTTTACAATCTATATTAATAAATAATCAGTGCTAGACCATCAACTGTTTACAATCTATATTAATAAAGAGTCAGTGCTGGACCATCAACTGTTTACAATCTATATTAATAAATAATCAGTGCTGGACCATCAACTGTTTACAATCTATATTAATAAAGAGTCAGTGCTGGACCATCAACTGTTTACAATCTATATTAATAAAGAGTCAGTGCTGGACCATCAACTGTTTACAATCTATATTAATAAATAATCAGTGCTGGACCATCAACTGTTTACAATCTATATTAATAAAGAGTCAGTGCTGGACCATCAACTGTTTACAATCTATATTAATAAATAATCAGTGCTGGACCATCAACTGTTTACAATCTATATTAATAAAGAGTCAGTGCTGGACCATCAACTGTTTACAATCTATATTAATAAATAATCAGTGCTGGACCATCAACTGTTTACAATCTATATTAATAAAGAGTCAGTGCTGGACCATCAACTGTTTACAATCTATATTAATAAATAATCAGTGCTGGACCATCAACTGTTTACAATCTATATTAATAAAGAGTCAGTGCTGAGCCATCAACTGTTTACAATCTATATTAATAAATAATGAGTGCTGGACCATCAACTGTTTACAATCTATATTAATAAAGAGTCAGTGCTGGACCATCAACTGTTTACAATCTATGTTAATAAATAATCAGTGCTGGACCATCAACTGTTTACAATCTATATTAATAAAGAGTCAGTGCTGGGCCATCAACTGTTTACAATCTATATTAATAAATAATCAGTGCTGGACCATCAACTGTTTACAATCTATATTAATAAAGAGTCAGTGCTGGACCATCAACTGTTTACAATCTATATTAATAAAGAGTCAGTGCTGGACCATCAACTGTTTACAATCTATATTAATAAATAATCAGTGCTGGACCATCAACTGTTTACAATCTATATTAATAAATAATCAGTGCTGGACCATCAACTGTTTACAATCTATATTAATAAATAATCAGTGATGGACCATCAACTGTTTACAATCTATATTAATAAAGAGTCAGTGCTGGACCATCAACTGTTTACAATCTATATTAATAAATAATCAGTGCTGGACCATCAACTGTTTACAATCTATATTAATAAATAGTCAGTGCTGGGCCATCAACTGTTTACAATCTATATTAATAAATAATCAGTGCTGGACCATCAACTGTTTACAATCTATATTAATAAATAATCAGTGCTGGGCCATCAACTGTTTACAATCTATATTAATAAATAATCAGTGCTGGACCATCAACTGTTTACAATCTATATTAATAAAGAGTCAGTGCTGGACCATCAACTGTTTACAATCTATATTAATAAATAATCAGTGCTGGACCATCAACTGTTTACAATCTATATTAATAAATAATCAGTGCTGGGCCATCAACTGTTTACAATCTATATTAATAAATAATCAGTGCTGGACCATCAACTGTTTACAATCTATATTAATAAAGAGTCAGTGCTGGACCATCAACTGTTTACAATCTATATTAATAAAGAGTCAGTGCTGGACCACCAACTGTTTACAATCTATATTAATAAATAATCAGTGCTGGACCATCAACTGTTTACAATCTATATTAATAAATAATCAGTGCTGGGCCATCAACTGTTTACAATCTATATTAATAAATAATCAGTGCTGGACCATCAACTGTTTACAATCTATATTAATAAATAATCAGTGCTGGGCCATCAACTGTTTACAATCTATATTAATAAATAATCAGTGCTGGACCATCAACTGTTTACAATCTATATTAATAAATAATCAGTGCTGGACCATCAACTGTTTACAATCTATATTAATAAAGAGTCAGTGCTGGGCGATCAACTGTTTACAATCTATATTAATAAATAATCAGTGCTGGACCATCAACTGTTTACAATCTATATTAATAAATAATCAGTGCTGGGCCATCAACTGTTTACAATCTATATTAATAAATAATCAGTGCTGGGCCATCAACTGTTTACAATCTATATTAATAAATAATCAGTGCTGGACCATCAACTGTTTACAATCTATATTAATAAATAATCAGTGCTGGGCCATCAACTGTTTACAATCTATATTAATAAATAATCAGTGCTGGGCCATCAACTGTTTACAATCTATATTAATAAATAATCAGTGCTGGACCATCAACTGTTTACAATCTATATTAATAAATAATCAGTGCTGGGCCATCAACTGTTTACAATCTATATTAATAAATAATCAGTGCTGGACCATCAACTGTTTACAATCTATATTAATAAAGAGTCAGTGCTTTGCCATCAACTGTTTACAATCTATATTAATAAAGAGTCAGTGCTGGACCATCAACTGTTCACAATCTATATTAATAAAGAGTCAGTGCTGGACCATCAACTGTTTACAATCTATATTAATAAATAATCAGTGCTGGGCCATCAACTGTTTACAATCTATATTAATAAATAATCAGTGCTGGACCATCAACTGTTTACAATCTATATTAATAAATAATCAGTGCTGGACCATCAAATGTTTACAATCTATATTAATAAAGAGTCAGTGCTGGACCATCAACTGTTTACAATCTATATTAATAAATAATCAGTGCTGGACCATCGACTGTTTACAATCTATATTAATAAAGAGTCAGTGCTGGGCCATCAACTGTTTACAATCTATATTAATAAAGAGTCAGTGCTGGACCATCAACTGTTTACAATCTATATTAATAAATAATCAGTGCTGGACCATCAACTGTTTACAATCTATATTAATAAATAATCAGTGCTGGACCATCAACTGTTTACAATCTATATTAATAAATAATCAGTGCTGGACCATCAACTGTTTACAATCTATATTAATAAATAATCAGTGCTTGACCATCAACTGTTTACAATCTATATTAATAAAGAGTCAGTGCTGGACCATCAACTGTTTACAATCTATATTAATAAAGAGTCAGTGCTGGACCATCAACTGTTTACAATCTATATTAATAAATAATCAGTGCTGGACCATCAACTGTTTACAATCTATACTAATAAAGAGTCAGTGCTGGACCATCAACTGTTGACAATCTATATTAATAAATAATCAGTGCTGGACCATCAACTGTTTACAATCTATATTAATAAAGAGTCAGTGCTGGACCATCAACTGTTTACAATCTATATTAATAAATAATCAGTGCTGGACCATCAACTGTTTACAATCTATATTAATAAATAATCAGTGCTGGACCATCAACTGTTTACAATCTATATTAATAAAGAGTCAGTGCTGAGCCATCAACTGTTTACAATCTATATTAATAAATAATCAGTGCTGGACCATCAACTGTTTACAATCTATATTAATAAAGAGTCAGTGCTGGACCATCAACTGTTTACAATCTATATTAATAAATAATCAGTGCTGGACCATCAACTGTTTACAATCTATATTAATAAAGAGTCAGTGCTGGACCATCAACTGTTTACAATCTATATTAATATATAATCAGTGCTGGACCATCAACTGTTTACAATCTATATTAATAAAGGGTCAGTGCTGGACCATCAACTGTTTACAATCTATATTAATAAAGAGTCAGTGCTGGACCATCAACTGTTTACAATCTATATTAATAAAGAGTCAGTGCTGGACCATCAACTATTTACAATCTATATTAATAAATAATCAGTGCTGGGCCATCAACTGTTTACAATCTATATTAATAAATAATCAGTGCTGGACCATCAACTGTTTACAATCTATATTAATAAATAATCAGTGCTGGGCCATCAACTGTTTACAATCTATATTAATAAATAATCAGTGCTGGACCATCAACTGTTTACAATCTATATTAATAAAGAGTCAGTGCTGGACCATCAACTGTTTACAATCTATATTAATAAATAATCAGTGCTGGGCCATCAACTGTTTACAATCTATATTAATAAATAATCAGTGCTGGACCATCAACTGTTTACAATCTATATTAATAAAGAGTCAGTGCTGGACCATCAACTGTTTACAATCTATATTAATAAAGAGTCAGTGCTGGACCATCAACTGTTTACAATCTATATTAATAAATAATCAGTGCTGGACCATCAACTGTTTACAATCTATATTAATAAATAATCAGTGCTGGGCCATCAACTGTTTACAATCTATATTAATAAATAATCAGTGCTGGACCATCAACTGTTTACAATCTATATTAATAAAGAGTCAGTGCTGGACCATCAACTGTTTACAATCTATATTAATAAAGAGTCAGTGCTGGACCATCAACTGTTTACAATCTATATTAATAAATAATCAGTGCTGGACCATCAACTGTTTACAATCTATATTAATAAATAATCAGTGCTGGGCCATCAACTGTTTACAATCTATATTAATAAATAATCAGTGCTGGGCCATCAACTGTTTACAATCTATATTAATAAATAATCAGTGCTGGACCATCAACTGTTTACAATCTATATTAATAAATAATCAGTGCTGGACCATCAACTGTTTACAATCTATATTAATAAATAATCAGTGCTGGACCATCAACTGTTTACAATCTATATTAATAAATAATCAGTGCTGGGCGATCAACTGTTTACAATCTATATTAATAAATAATCAGTGCTGGACCATCAACTGTTTACAATCTATATTAATAAATAATCAGTGCTGGGCCATCAACTGTTTACAATCTATATTAATAAATAATCAGTGCTGGGCCATCAACTGTTTACAATCTATATTAATAAATAATCAGTGCTGGACCATCAACTGTTTACAATCTATATTAATAAATAATCAGTGCTGGGCCATCAACTGTTTACAATCTATATTAATAAATAATCAGTGCTGGACCATCAACTGTTTACAATCTATATTAATAAATAATCAGTGCTGGACCATCAACTGTTTACAATCTATATTAATAAATAATCAGTGCTGGGCCATCAACTGTTCACAATCTATATTAATAAATAATCAGTGCTGGACCATCAACTGTTTACAATCTATATTAATAAATAATCAGTGCTGGACCATCAACTGTTTACAATCTATATTAATAAAGAGTCAGTGCTGGACCATCAACTGTTTACAATCTATATTAATAAAGAGTCAGTGCTGGACCACCAACTGTTCACAATCTATATTAATAAATAATCAGTGCTGGACCATCAACTGTTTACAATCTATATTAATAAATAATCAGTGCTGGGCCATCAACTGTTTACAATCTATATTAATAAATAATCAGTGCTGGACCATCAACTGTTTACAATCTATATTAATAAATAATCAGTGCTGGGCCATCAACTGTTTACAATCTATATTAATAAATAATCAGTGCTGGACCATCAACTGTTTACAATCTATATTAATAAATAATCAGTGCTGGACCATCAACTGTTTACAATCTATATTAATAAAGAGTCAGTGCTGGGCGATCAACTGTTTACAATCTATATTAATAAATAATCAGTGCTGGACCATCAACTGTTTACAATCTATATTAATAAATAATCAGTGCTGGGCCATCAACTGTTTACAATCTATATTAATAAATAATCAGTGCTGGGCCATCAACTGTTTACAATCTATATTAATAAATAATCAGTGCTGGACCATCAACTGTTTACAATCTATATTAATAAATAATCAGTGCTGGGCCATCAACTGTTTACAATCTATATTAATAAATAATCAGTGCTGGGCCATCAACTGTTTACAATCTATATTAATAAATAATCAGTGCTGGACCATCAACTGTTTACAATCTATATTAATAAATAATCAGTGCTGGGCCATCAACTGTTTACAATCTATATTAATAAATAATCAGTGCTGGACCATCAACTGTTTACAATCTATATTAATAAAGAGTCAGTGCTGGACCATCAAATGTTTACAATCTATATTAATAAAGAGTCAGTGCTGGACCATCAACTGTTCACAATCTATATTAATAAAGAGTCAGTGCTGGACCATCAACTGTTCACAATCTATATTAATAAAGAGTCAGTGCTGGACCATCAACTGTTTACAATCTATATTAATAAATAATCAGTGCTGGGCCATCAACTGTTTACAATCTATATTAATAAATAATCAGTGCTGGACCATCAACTGTTTACAATCTATATTAATAAATAATCAGTGCTGGACCATCAACTGTTTACAATCTATATTAATAAAGAGTCAGTGCTGGACCATCAACTGTTTACAATCTATATTAATAAATAATCAGTGCTGGACCATCAACTGTTTACAATCTATATTAATAAAGAGTCAGTGCTGGGCCATCAACTGTTTACAATCTATATTAATAAAGAGTCAGTGCTGGACCATCAACTGTTTACAATCTATATTAATAAATAATCAGTGCTGGACCATCAACTGTTTACAATCTATATTAATAAAGAGTCAGTGCTGGACCATCAACTGTTTACAATCTATATTAATAAATAATCAGTGCTGGACCATCAACTGTTTACAATCTATATTAATAAAGAGTCAGTGCTGGACCATCAACTGTTTACAATCTATATTAATAAATAATCAGTGCTTGACCATCAACTGTTTACAATCTATATTAATAAAGAGTCAGTGCTGGACCATCAACTGTTTACAATCTATATTAATAAAGAGTCAGTGCTGGACCATCAACTGTTTACAATCTATATTAATAAATAATCAGTGCTGGACCATCAACTGTTTACAATCTATACTAATAAAGAGTCAGTGCTGGACCATCAACTGTTTACAATCTATATTAATAAATAATCAGTGCTGGGCCATCAACTGTTTACAATCTATATTAATAAATAATCAGTGCTGGACCATCAACTGTTTACAATCTATATTAATAAAGAGTCAGTGCTGGACCATCAACTGTTTACAATCTATATTAATAAAGAGTCAGTGCTGGACCATCAACTGTTTACAATCTATATTAATAAATAATCAGTGCTGGACCATCAACTGTTTACAATCTATATTAATAAATAATCAGTGCTGGGCCATCAACTGTTTACAATCTATATTAATAAATAATCAGTGCTGGACCATCAACTGTTTACAATCTATATTAATAAAGAGTCAGTGCTGGACCATCAACTGTTTACAATCTATATTAATAAAGAGTCAGTGCTGGACCATCAACTGTTTACAATCTATATTAATAAATAATCAGTGCTGGACCATCAACTGTTTACAATCTATATTAATAAATAATCAGTGCTGGGCCATCAACTGTTTACAATCTATATTAATAAATAATCAGTGCTGGGCCATCAACTGTTTACAATCTATATTAATAAATAATCAGTGCTGGACCATCAACTGTTTACAATCTATATTAATAAATAATCAGTGCTGGACCATCAACTGTTTACAATCTATATTAATAAATAATCAGTGCTGGACCATCAACTGTTTACAATCTATATTAATAAATAATCAGTGCTGGGCGATCAACTGTTTACAATCTATATTAATAAATAATCAGTGCTGGACCATCAACTGTTTACAATCTATATTAATAAATAATCAGTGCTGGGCCATCAACTGTTTACAATCTATATTAATAAATAATCAGTGCTGGGCCATCAACTGTTTACAATCTATATTAATAAATAATCAGTGCTGGACCATCAACTGTTTACAATCTATATTAATAAATAATCAGTGCTGGGCCATCAACTGTTTACAATCTATATTAATAAATAATCAGTGCTGGACCATCAACTGTTTACAATCTATATTAATAAATAATCAGTGCTGGGCCATCAACTGTTTACAATCTATATTAATAAATAATCAGTGCTGGGCCATCAACTGTTCACAATCTATATTAATAAATAATCAGTGCTGGACCATCAACTGTTTACAATCTATATTAATAAATAATCAGTGCTGGGCCATCAACTGTTCACAATCTATATTAATAAATAATCAGTGCTGGACCATCAACTGTTTACAATCTATATTAATAAATAATCAGTGCTGGACCATCAACTGTTTACAATCTATATTAATAAAGAGTCAGTGCTGGACCATCAACTGTTTACAATCTATATTAATAAAGAGTCAGTGCTGGACCACCAACTGTTCACAATCTATATTAATAAATAATCAGTGCTGGACCATCAACTGTTTACAATCTATATTAATAAATAATCAGTGCTGGGCCATCAACTGTTTACAATCTATATTAATAAATAATCAGTGCTGGACCATCAACTGTTTACAATCTATATTAATAAATAATCAGTGCTGGGCCATCAACTGTTTACAATCTATATTAATAAATAATCAGTGCTGGACCATCAACTGTTTACAATCTATATTAATAAATAATCAGTGCTGGACCATCAACTGTTTACAATCTATATTAATAAAGAGTCAGTGCTGGGCGATCAACTGTTTACAATCTATATTAATAAATAATCAGTGCTGGACCATCAACTGTTTACAATCTATATTAATAAATAATCAGTGCTGGGCCATCAACTGTTTACAATCTATATTAATAAATAATCAGTGCTGGGCCATCAACTGTTTACAATCTATATTAATAAATAATCAGTGCTGGACCATCAACTGTTTACAATCTATATTAATAAATAATCAGTGCTGGGCCATCAACTGTTTACAATCTATATTAATAAATAATCAGTGCTGGGCCATCAACTGTTTACAATCTATATTAATAAATAATCAGTGCTGGACCATCAACTGTTTACAATCTATATTAATAAATAATCAGTGCTGGGCCATCAACTGTTTACAATCTATATTAATAAATAATCAGTGCTGGACCATCAACTGTTTACAATCTATATTAATAAAGAGTCAGTGCTGGACCATCAAATGTTTACAATCTATATTAATAAAGAGTCAGTGCTGGACCATCAACTGTTCACAATCTATATTAATAAAGAGTCAGTGCTGGACCATCAACTGTTCACAATCTATATTAATAAAGAGTCAGTGCTGGACCATCAACTGTTTACAATCTATATTAATAAATAATCAGTGCTGGGCCATCAACTGTTTACAATCTATATTAATAAATAATCAGTGCTGGACCATCAACTGTTTACAATCTATATTAATAAATAATCAGTGCTGGACCATCAACTGTTTACAATCTATATTAATAAAGAGTCAGTGCTGGACCATCAACTGTTTACAATCTATATTAATAAATAATCAGTGCTGGACCATCAACTGTTTACAATCTATATTAATAAAGAGTCAGTGCTGGGCCATCAACTGTTTACAATCTATATTAATAAAGAGTCAGTGCTGGACCATCAACTGTTTACAATCTATATTAATAAATAATCAGTGCTGGACCATCAACTGTTTACAATCTATATTAATAAAGAGTCAGTGCTGGACCATCAACTGTTTACAATCTATATTAATAAATAATCAGTGCTGGACCATCAACTGTTTACAATCTATATTAATAAAGAGTCAGTGCTGGACCATCAACTGTTTACAATCTATATTAATAAATAATCAGTGCTTGACCATCAACTGTTTACAATCTATATTAATAAAGAGTCAGTGCTGGACCATCAACTGTTTACAATCTATATTAATAAAGAGTCAGTGCTGGACCATCAACTGTTTACAATCTATATTAATAAATAATCAGTGCTGGACCATCAACTGTTTACAATCTATACTAATAAAGAGTCAGTGCTGGACCATCAACTGTTTACAATCTATATTAATAAATAATCAGTGCTGGACCATCAGCTGTTTACAATCTATATTAATAAAGAGTCAGTGCTGGACCATCAACTGTTTACAATCTATATTAATAAATAATCAGTGCTGGACCATCAACTGTTTACAATCTATATTAATAAATAATCAGTGCTGGACCATCAACTGTTTACAATCTATATTAATAAAGAGTCAGTGCTGAGCCATCAACTGTTTACAATCTATATTAATAAATAATCAGTGCTGGACCATCAACTGTTTACAATCTATATTAATAAAGAGTCAGTGCTGGACCATCAACTGTTTACAATCTATATTAATAAATAATCAGTGCTGGACCATCAACTGTTTACAATCTATATTAATAAAGAGTCAGTGCTGGACCATCAACTGTTTACAATCTATATTAATATATAATCAGTGCTGGACCATCAACTGTTTACAATCTATATTAATAAAGGGTCAGTGCTGGACCATCAACTGTTTACAATCTATATTAATAAAGAGTCAGTGCTGGACCATCAACTGTTTACAATCTATATTAATAAAGAGTCAGTGCTGGACCATCAACTATTTACAATCTATATTAATAAATAATCAGTGCTGGGCCATCAACTGTTTACAATCTATATTAATAAATAATCAGTGCTGGACCATCAACTGTTTACAATCTATATTAATAAATAATCAGTGCTGGGCCATCAACTGTTTACAATCTATATTAATAAATAATCAGTGCTGGACCATCAACTGTTTACAATCTATATTAATAAAGAGTCAGTGCTGGACCATCAACTGTTTACAATCTATATTAATAAATAATCAGTGCTGGACCATCAACTGTTTACAATCTATATTAATAAATAATCAGTGCTGGGCCATCAACTGTTTACAATCTATATTAATAAATAATCAGTGCTGGACCATCAACTGTTTACAATCTATATTAATAAAGAGTCAGTGCTGGACCATCAACTGTTTACAATCTATATTAATAAAGAGTCAGTGCTGGACCATCAACTGTTTACAAACTATATTAATAAATAATCAGTGCTGGACCATCAACTGTTTACAATCTATATTAATAAATAATCAGTGCTGGGCCATCAACTGTTTACAATCTATATTAATAAATAATCAGTGCTGGACCATCAACTGTTTACAATCTATATTAATAAATAATCAGTGCTGGGCCATCAACTGTTTACAATCTATATTAATAAATAATCAGTGCTGGACCATCAACTGTTTACAATCTATATTAATAAATAATCAGTGCTGGACCATCAACTGTTTACAATCTATATTAATAAATAATCAGTGCTGGGCGATCAACTGTTTACAATCTATATTAATAAATAATCAGTGCTGGACCATCAACTGTTTACAATCTATATTAATAAATAATCAGTGCTGGGCCATCAACTGTTTACAATCTATATTAATAAATAATCAGTGCTGGGCCATCAACTGTTTACAATCTATATTAATAAATAATCAGTGCTGGACCATCAACTGTTTACAATCTATATTAATAAATAATCAGTGCTGGACCATCAACTGTTTACAATCTATATTAATAAATAATCAGTGCTGGGCGATCAACTGTTTACAATCTATATTAATAAATAATCAGTGCTGGACCATCAACTGTTTACAATCTATATTAATAAATAATCAGTGCTGGACCATCAACTGTTTACAATCTATATTAATAAATAATCAGTGCTGGACCATCAACTGTTTACAATCTATATTAATAAATAATCAGTGCTGGGCGATCAACTGTTTACAATCTATATTAATAAATAATCAGTGCTGGACCATCAACTGTTTACAATCTATATTAATAAATAATCAGTGCTGGGCGATCAACTGTTTACAATCTATATTAATAAATAATCAGTGCTGGACCATCAACTGTTTACAATCTATATTAATAAATAATCAGTGCTGGACCATCAACTGTTTACAATCTATATTAATAAATAATCAGTGCTGGGCGATCAACTGTTTACAATCTATATTAATAAATAATCAGTGCTGGACCATCAACTGTTTACAATCTATATTAATAAATAATCAGTGCTGGGCCATCAACTGTTTACAATCTATATTAATAAATAATCAGTGCTGGACCATCAACTGTTTACAATCTATATTAATAAATAATCAGTGCTGGGCCATCAACTGTTTACAATCTATATTAATAAATAATCAGTGCTGGACCATCAACTGTTTACAATCTATATTAATAAATAATCAGTGCTGGACCATCAACTGTTTACAATCTATATTAATAAATAATCAGTGCTGGACCATCAACTGTTTACAATCTATATTAATAAATAATCAGTGCTGGGCGATCAACTGTTTACAATCTATATTAATAAATAATCAGTGCTGGACCATCAACTGTTTACAATCTATATTAATAAATAATCAGTGCTGGGCCATCAACTGTTTACAATCTATATTAATAAATAATCAGTGCTGGGCCATCAACTGTTTACAATCTATATTAATAAATAATCAGTGCTGGACCATCAACTGTTTACAATCTATATTAATAAATAATCAGTGCTGGGCCATCAACTGTTTACAATCTATATTAATAAATAATCAGTGCTGGACCATCAACTGTTTACAATCTATATTAATAAAGAGTCAGTGCTTTGCCATCAACTGTTTACAATCTATATTAATAAAGAGTCAGTGCTGGACCATCAACTGTTCACAATCTATATTAATAAAGAGTCAGTGCTGGACCATCAACTGTTTACAATCTATATTAATAAATAATCAGTGCTGGGCCATCAACTGTTTACAATCTATATTAATAAATAATCAGTGCTGGACCATCAACTGTTTACAATCTATATTAATAAATAATCAGTGCTGGACCATCAACTGTTTACAATCTATATTAATAAAGAGTCAGTGCTGGACCATCAACTGTTTACAATCTATATTAATAAATAATCAGTGCTGGACCATCAACTGTTTACAATCTATATTAATAAATAATCAGTGCTGGACCATCAACTGTTTACAATCTATATTAATAAAGAGTCAGTGCTGGACCATCAACTGTTTACAATCTATATTAATAAAGAGTCAGTGCTGGACCATCAACTGTTTACAATCTATATTAATAAAGAGTCAGTGCTGGACCATCAACTGTTTACAATCTATATTAATAAATAATCAGTGCTGGACCATCAACTGTTTACAATCTATACTAATAAAGAGTCAGTGCTGGACCATCAACTGTTTACAATCTATATTAATAAATAATCAGTGCTTGACCATCAACTGTTTACAATCTATATTAATAAAGAGTCAGTGCTGGACCATCAACTGTTTACAATCTATATTAATAAATAATCAGTGCTGGACCATCAACTGTTTACAATCTATACTAATAAAGAGTCAGTGCTGGACCATCAACTGGTTACAATCTATATTAATAAATAATCAGTGCTGGACCATCAACTGTTTACAATCTATATTAATGAAGAGTCAGTGCTGGACCATCAACTGTTTACAATCTATATTAATAAATAATCAGTGCTGGACCATCAACTGTTTACAATCTATATTAATAAAGAGTCAGTGATGGACCATCAACTGTTTACAATCTATATTAATAAATAATCAGTGCTGGACCATCAACTGTTTACAATCTATATTAATAAAGAGTCAGTGCTGAGCCATCAACTGTTTACAATCTATATTAATAAATAATCAGTGCTGGACCATCAACTGTTTACAATCTATATTAATAAAGAGTCAGTGCTGGACCATCAACTGTTTACAATCTATATTAATAAATAATCAGTGCTGGACCATCAACTGTTTACAATCTATATTAATAAAGAGTCAGTGCTGGGCCATCAACTGTTTACAATCTATATTAATATATAATCAGTGCTGGACCATCAACTGTTTACAATCTATATTAATAAAGAGTCAGTGCTGAGCCATCAACTGTTTACAATCTATATTAATAAAGGGTCAGTGCTGGACCATCAACTGTTTACAATCTATATTAATAAAGAGTCAGTGCTGGACCATCAACTGTTTACAATCTATATTAATAAAGAGTCAGTGCTGGACCATCAACTATTTACAATCGATATTAATAAAGAGTCAGTGCTTGGCCATCAACTGTTTACAATCTATATTAATAAATAGTCAGTGCTGGACCATCAACTGTTTACAATCTATATTAATAAATAATCAGTGCTGGGCCATCAACTGTTTACAATCTATATTAATAAAGAGTCAGTGCTGGACCATCAACTGTTTACAATCTATATTAATAAAGAGTCAGTGCTGGACCATCAACTGTTTACAATCTATATTAATAAATAATCAGTGCTGGGCCGTCAACTGTTTACAATCTATATTAATAAATAATCAGTGCTGGACCATCAACTGTTTGCAATCTATATTAATAAAGAGTCTTTGCTGGACCATCAACTGTTTACAATCTATATTAATAAAGAGTCAGTGCTGGACCATCAACTGTTTACAATCTATATTAATAAATAATCAGTGCTGGACCATCAACTGTTTACAATCTATATTAATAAAGAGTCAGTGCTGGACCATCAACTGTTTACAATCTATATTAATAAAGAGTCAGTGCTGGGCCATCAACTGTTTACAATCTATATTAATAGAGAGTCAGTGCTGGACCATCAACTGTTTACAATCTCTGTTAATAAAGAGTCAGTGCTGGGCCATCAACTGTTTACAATCTCTTTTAATAAAGAGTCAGTGCTGGGCCATCAACTGTTTACAATCTATATTAATAGAGAGTCAGTGCTGGGCCATCAACTGTTTACAATCTATATTAATAGAGAGTCAGTGCTGGACCATCAACTGTTTACAATCTCTTTTAATAAAGAGTCAGTGCTGGGCCATCAACTGTTTACAATCTATATTAATAGAGAGTCAGTGCTGGACCATCAACTGTTTACAATCTCTTTTAATAAAGAGTCAGTGCTGGGCCATCAACTGTTTACAATCTATATTAATAGAGAGTCAGTGCTGGACCATCAACTGTTTACAATCTAGATTAATAAAGAGTCAGTGCTGGACCATCAACTGTTTACAATCTATATTAATAAAGAGTCAGTGCTGGGCCATCAACTGTTTACAATCTATATTAATAAAGAGTCAGTGCTGGACCATCAACTGTTTACAATCTATATTAATAAATAATCAGTGCTGGACCATCAACTGTTTACAATCTATATTAATAAAGAGTCAGTGCTGGACCATCAACTGTTTACAATCTATATTAATAAAGAGTCAGTGCTGGACCATCAACTGTTTACAATCTATATTAATAAAGAGTCAGTGCTGGACCATCAACTGTTTACAATCTATATTAATAAAGAGTCAGTGCTGGACCATCAACTGTTTACAATCTATATTAATAAATAATCAGTGCTGGGCCATCAACTGTTTACAATCTATATTAATAAAGAGTCAGTGCTGGGCCATCAACTGTTTACAATCTATATTAATAAAGAGTCAGTGCTGGACCATCAACTGTTTACAATCTATATTAATAAAGAGTCAGTGCTGGGCCATCAACTGTTTACAATCTATATTAATAAATAATCAGTGCTGGACCATCAACTGTTTACAATCTATATTAATAAAGAGTCAGTGCTGGGCCATCAACTGTTTACAATCTATATTAATAAATAATCAGTGCTGGGCCATCAACTGTTTACAATCTATATTAATAAATAATCAGTGCTGGGCCATCAACTGTTTACAATCTATATTAATAAATAATCAGTGCTGGACCATCAACTGTTTACAATCTATATTAATAAATAATCAGTGTTGGGCCATCAACTGTTTACAATCTATATTAATAAATAATCAGTGCTGGGCCATCAACTGTTTACAATCTATATTAATAAATAATCAGTGCTGGGCCATCAACTGTTTACAATCTATATTAATAAAGAGTCAGTGCTGGACCATCAACTGTTTACAATCTATATTAATAAAGAGTCAGTGCTGGGCCATCAACTGTTTACAATCTATATTAATAAAGAGTCAGTGCTGGGCCATCAACTGTTTACAATCTATATTAATAAAGAGTCAGTGCTGGGCCATCAACTGTTTACAATCTATATTAATAAAGAGTCAGTGCTGGACCATCAACTGTTTACAATCTATATTAATAAAGAGTCAGTGCTGGGCCATCAACTGTTTACAATCTATATTAATAAATAATCAGTGCTGGACCATCAACTGTTTACAATCTATATTAATAAAGAGTCAGTGCTGGACCATCAACTGTTTACAATCTATATTAATAAAGAGTCAGTGCTGGGCCATCAACTGTTTACAATCTATATTAATAAAGAGTCAGTGCTGGGCCATCAACTGTTTACAATCTATATTAATAAATAATCAGTGCTGGACCATCAACTGTTTACAATCTATATTAATAAATAATCAGTGCTGGGCCATCAACTGTTTACAATCTATATTAATAAATAATCAGTGTTGGGCCATCAACTGTTTACAATCTATATTAATAAAGAGTCAGTGCTGGACCATCAACTGTTTACAATCTATATTAATAAAGAGTCAGTGCTGGGCCATCAACTGTTTACAATCTATATTAATAAATAATCAGTGCTGGACCATCAACTGTTTACAATCTATATTAATAAAGAGTCAGTGCTGGGCCATCAACTGTTTACAATCTATATTAATAAATAATCAGTGCTGGGCCATCAACTGTTTACAATCTATATTAATAAATAATCAGTGCTGGGCCATCAACTGTTTACAATCTATATTAATAAATAATCAGTGCTGGACCATCAACTGTTTACAATCTATATTAATAAATAATCAGTGTTGGGCCATCAACTGTTTACAATCTATATTAATAAATAATCAGTGCTGGGCCATCAACTGTTTACAATCTATATTAATAAATAATCAGTGCTGGGCCATCAACTGTTTACAATCTATATTAATAAAGAGTCAGTGCTGGGCCATCAACTGTTTACAATCTATATTAATAAAGAGTCAGTGCTGGGCCATCAACTGTTTACAATCTATATTAATAAAGAGTCAGTGCTGGACCATCAACTGTTTACAATCTATATTAATAAATAATCAGTGCTGGGCCATCAACTGTTTACAATCTATATTAATAAATAATCAGTGCTGGACCATCAACTGTTTACAATCTATATTAATAAATAATCAGTGCTGGGCCATCAACTGTTTACAATCTATATTAATAAATAATCAGTGCTGGGCCATCAACTGTTTACAATCTATATTAATAAATAATCAGTGCTGGACCATCAACTGTTTACAATCTATATTAATAAAGAGTCAGTGCTGGGCCATCAACTGTTTACAATCTATATTAATAAATAATCAGTGCTGGGCCATCAACTGTTTACAATCTATATTAATAAAGAGTCAGTGCTGGGCCATCAACTGTTTACAATCTATATTAATAAATAATCAGTGCTGGGCCATCAACCGTTTACAATCTATATTAATAAATAATCAGTGCTGGGCCATCAACTGTTTACAATCTATATTAATAAATAATCAGTGCTGGGCCATCAACTGTTTACAATCTATATTAATAAATAGTCAGTGCTGGACCATCAACTGTTTACAATCTATATTAATAAATAATCAGTGCTGGGCCATCAACTGTTTACAATCTATATTAATAAATAATCAGTGCTGGACCATCAACTGTTTACAATCTATATTAATAAAGAGTCAGTGCTGGGCCATCAACTGTTTACAATCTATATTAATAAATAATCAGTGCTGGGCCATCAACCGTTTACAATCTATATTAATAAATAATCAGTGCTGGGCCATCAACTGTTTACAATCTATATTAATAAATAATCAGTGCTGGGCCATCAACTGTTTACAATCTATATTAATAAAGAGTCAGTGCTGGACCATCAACTGATTACAATCTATATTAATAAATAATCAGTGCTGGGCCATCAACCGTTTACAATCTATATTAATAAATAATCAGTGCTGGGCCATCAACTGTTTACAATCTATATTAATAAATAATCAGTGCTGGGCCATCAACCGTTTACAATCTATATTAATAAATAATCAGTGCTGGGCCATCAACCGTTTACAATCTATATTAATAAATAATCAGTGCTGGGCCATCAACTGTTTACAATCTATATTAATAAATAATCAGTGCTGGGCCATCAACTGTTTACAATCTATATTAATAAAGAGTCAGTGCTGGACCATCAACTGTTTACAATCTATATTAATAAATAATCAGTGCTGGGCCATCAACTGTTTACAATCTATATTAATAAATAATCAGTGCTGGACCATCAACTGTTTACAATCTATATTAATAAAGAGTCAGTGCTGGGCCATCAACTGTTTACAATCTATATTAATAAATAATCAGTGCTGGACCATCAACTGTTTACAATCTATATTAATAAATAATCAGTGCTGGGCCATCAACTGTTTACAATCTATATTAATAAATAATCAGTGCTGGACCATCAACTGTTTACAATCTACATTAATAAAGAGTCAGTGCTTTGCCATCAACTGTTTACAATCTATATTAATAAAGAGTCAGTGCTGGACCATCAACTGTTCACAATCTATATTAATAAAGAGTCAGTGCTGGACCATCAACTGTTTACAATCTATATTAATAAATAATCAGTGCTGGGCCATCAACTGTTTACAATCTATATTAATAAATAATCAGTGCTGGACCATCAACTGTTTACAATCTATATTAATAAATAATCAGTGCTGGACCATCAACTGTTTACAATCTATATTAATAAAGAGTCAGTGCTGGACCATCAACTGTTTACAATCTATATTAATAAATAATCAGTGCTGGACCATCAACTGTTTACAATCTATATTAATAAAGAGTCAGTGCTGGGCCATCAACTGTTTACAATCTATATTAATAAAGAGTCAGTGCTGGACCATCAACTGTTTACAATCTATATTAATAAATAATCAGTGCTGGACCATCAACTGTTTACAATCTATATTAATAAATAATCAGTGCTGGGCCATCAACTGTTTACAATCTATATTAATAAATAATCAGTGCTGGGCCATCAACTGTTTACAATCTATATTAATAAAGAGTCAGTGCTGGGCCATCAACTGTTTACAATCTATATTAATAAATAATCAGTGCTGGGCCATCAACTGTTTACAATCTATATTAATAAATAATCAGTGCTGGGCCATCAACTGTTTACAATCTATATTAATAAATAATCAGTGCTGGGCCATCAACTGTTTACAATCTATATTAATAAATAATCAGTGCTGGGCCATCAACTGTTTACAATCTATATTAATAAATAATCAGTGCTGGGCCATCAACTGTTTACAATCTATATTAATAAATAATCAGTGCTGGACCATCAACTGTTTACAATCTATATTAATAAATAATCAGTGCTGGGCCATCAACTGTTTACAATCTATATTAATAAATAATCAGTGCTGGGCCATCAACTGTTTACAATCTATATTAATAAATAATCAGTGCTGGGCCATCAACTGTTTACAATCTATATTAATAAATAATCAGTGCTGGGCCATCAACTGTTTACAATCGATATTAATAAAGAGTCAGTGCTGGACCATCAACTGTTTACAATCTATATTAATAAATAATCAGTGCTGGGCCATCAACTGTTTACAATCTATATTAATAAATAGTCAGTGCTGGGCCATCAACTGTTTACAATCTATATTAATAAATAATCAGTGCTGGGCCATCAACTGTTTACAATCTATGTTAATAAATAATCAGTGCTGGACCATCAACTGTTTACAATCTATATTAATAAATAATCAGTGCTGGACCATCAACTGTTTACAATCTATATTAATAAATAATCAGTGCTGGACCATCAACTGTTTACAATCTATATTAATAAAGAGTCAGTGCTGGACCATCAACTGTTTACAATCTATATTAATAAATAATCAGTGCTGGGCCATCAACTGTTTACAATCTATGTTAATAAATAATCAGTGCTGGACCATCAACTGTTTACAATCTATGTTAATAAATAATCAGTGCTGGACCATCAACTGTTTACAATCTATATTAATAAATAATCAGTGCTGGGCCATCAACTGTTTACAATCTATGTTAATAAATAATCAGTGCTGGACCATCAACTGTTTACAATCTATATTAATAAATAATCAGTGCTGGACCATCAACTGTTTACAATCTATATTAATAAATAATCAGTGCTGGACCATCAACTGTTTACAATCTATATTAATAAATAATCAGTGCTGGACCATCAACTGTTTACAATCTATATTAATAAATAATCAGTGCTGGGCCATCAACTGTTTACAATCTATATTAATAAATAATCAGTGCTGGGCCATCAACTGTTTACAATCTATATTAATAAATAGTCAGTGCTGGGCCATCAACTGTTTACAATCTATATTAATAAATAATCAGTGCTGGACCATCAACTGTTTACAATCTACATTAATAAATAATCAGTGCTGGACCATCAACTGTTTACAATCTATATTAATAAATAATCAGTGCTGGGCCATCAACTGTTTACAATCTATATTAATAAATAATCAGTGCTGGACCATCAACTGTTTACAATCTATATTAATAAATAATCAGTGCTGGGCCATCAACTGTTTACAATCTATATTAATAAATAATCAGTGCTGGACCATCAACTGTTTACAATCTATATTAATAAATAATCAGTGCTGGGCCATCAACTGTTTACAATCTATATTAATAAATAATCAGTGCTGGGCCATCAACCGTTTACAATCTATATTAATAAATAATCAGTGCTGGGCCATCAACTGTTTACAATCTATATTAATAAATAATCAGTGCTGGGCCATCAACCGTTTACAATCTATATTGATAAATAATCAGTGCTGGGCCATCAACTGTTTACAATCTATATTAATAAATAATCAGTGCTGGGCCATCAACTGTTTACAATCTATATTAATAAAGAGTCAGTGCTGGACCATCAACTGTTTACAATCTATATTAATAAATAATCAGTGCTGGGCCATCAACTGTTTACAATCTATATTAATAAATAATCAGTGCTGGACCATCAACTGTTTACAATCTATATCAATAAAGAGTCAGTGCTGGGCCATCAACTGTTTACAATCTATATTAATAAAGAGTCAGTGCTGGGCCATCAACTGTTTACAATCTATATTAATAAATAATCAGTGCTGGGCCATCAACTGTTTACAATCTATATTAATAAATAATCAGTGCTGGACCATCAACTGTTTACAATCTATATTAATAAATAATCAGTGCTGGGCCATCAACTGTTTACAATCTATATTAATAAATAATCAGTGCTGGGCCATCAACTGTTTACAATCTATATTAATAAAGAGTCAGTGCTGGGCCATCAATTGTTTACAATCTATATTAATAAATAATCAGTGCTGGGCCATCAACCGTTTACAATCTATATTAATAAATAATCAGTGCTGGGCCATCAACTGTTTACAATCTATATTAATAAAGAGTCAGTGCTGGGCCATCAACTGTTTACAATCTATATTAATAAAGAGTCAGTGCTGGGCCATCAACTGTTTACAATCTATATTAATAAATAATCAGTGCTGGGCCATCAACTGTTTACAATCTATATTAATAAATAATCAGTGCTGGGCCATCAACTGTTTACAATCTATATTAATAAATAATCAGTGCTGGACCATCAACTGTTTACAATCTATATTAATAAATAATCAGTGCTGGGCCATCAACTGTTTACAATCTATATTAATAAATAATCAGTGCTGGGCCATCAACTGTTTACAATCTATATTAATAAATAGTCAGTGCTGGGCCATCAACTGTTTACAATCTATATTAATAAATAATCAGTGCTGGGCCATCAACTGTTTACAATCTATATTAATAAATAATCAGTGCTGGACCATCAACTGTTTACAATCTATATTAATAAATAATCAGTGCTGGACCATCAACTGTTTACAATCTATATTAATAAATAATCAGTGCTGGACCATCAACTGTTTACAATCTATATTAATAAATAATCAGTGCTGGACCATCAACTGTTTACAATCTATATTAATAAAGAGTCAGTGCTGGGCCATCAACTGTTTACAATCTATATTAATAAATAATCAGTGCTGGGCCATCAACTGTTTACAATCTATATTAATAAATAATCAGTGCTGGACCATCAACTGTTTACAATCTATATTAATAAATAGTCAGTGCTGGGCCATCAACTGTTTACAATCTATATTAATAAATAATCAGTGCTGGGCCATCAACTGTTTACAATCTATATTAATAAATAATCAGTGCTGGACCATCAACTGTTTACAATCTATATTAATAAATAATCAGTGCTGGACCATCAACTGTTTACAATCTATATTAATAAAGAGTCAGTGCTGGGCCATCAACTGTTTACAATCTATATTAATAAATAATCAGTGCTGGGCCATCAACCGTTTACAATCTATATTAATAAATAATCAGTGCTGGGCCATCAACTGTTTACAATCTATATTAATAAATAATCAGTGCTGGGCCATCAACTGTTTACAATCTATATTAATAAAGAGTCAGTGCTGGACCATCAACTGTTTACAATCTATATTAATAAATAATCAGTGCTGGGCCATCAACCGTTTACAATCTATATTAATAAATAATCAGTGCTGGGCCATCAACTGTTTACAATCTATATTAATAAATAATCAGTGCTGGGCCATCAACCGTTTACAATCTATATTAATAAATAATCAGTGCTGGGCCATCAACTGTTTACAATCTATATTAATAAATAATCAGTGCTGGGCCATCAACTGTTTACAATCTATATTAATAAAGAGTCAGAGCTGGACCATCAACTGTTTACAATCTATATTAATAAATAATCAGTGCTGGGCCATTAACTGTTTACAATCTATATTACTAAATAATCAGTGCTGGACCATCAACTGTTTACAATCTATATTAATAAAGAGTCAGTGCTGGGCCATCAACTGTTTACAATCTATATTAATAAAGAGTCAGTGCTGGGCCATCAACTGTTTACAATCTATATTAATAAATAATCAGTGCTGGGCCATCAACTGTTTACAATCTATATTAATAAATAATCAGTGCTGGGCCATCAACTGTTTACAATCTATATTAATAAATAATCAGTGCTGGACCATCAACTGTTTACAATCTATATTAATAAATAATCAGTGCTGGGCCATCAACTGTTTACAATCTATATTAATAAATAATCAGTGCTGGGCCATCAACTGTTTACAATCTATATTAATAAATAGTCAGTGCTGGGCCATCAACTGTTTACAATCTATATTAATAAATAATCAGTGCTGGGCCATCAACTGTTTACAATCTATATTAATAAATAATCAGTGCTGGACCATCAACTGTTTACAATCTATATTAATAAATAATCAGTGCTGGACCATCAACTGTTTACAATCTATATTAATAAATAATCAGTGCTGGACCATCAACTGTTTACAATCTATATTAATAAATAATCAGTGCTGGGCCATCAACTGTTTACAATCTATATTAATAAATAATCAGTGCTGGGCCATCAACTGTTTACAATCTATATTAATAAATAATCAGTGCTGGACCATCAACTGTTTACAATCTATATTAATAAATAATCAGTGCTGGGCCATCAACTGTTTACAATCTATATTAATAAATAATCAGTGCTGGACCATCAACTGTTTACAATCTACATTAATAAATAATCAGTGCTGGACCATCAACTGTTTACAATCTATATTAATAAATAATCAGTGCTGGGCCATCAACTGTTTACAATCTATATTAATAAATAATCAGTGCTGGACCATCAACTGTTTACAATCTATATTAATAAATAATCAGTGCTGGGCCATCAACTGTTTACAATCTATATTAATAAATAATCAGTGCTGGACCATCAACTGTTTACAATCTATATTAATAAATAATCAGTGCTGGGCCATCAACTGTTTACAATCTATATTAATAAATAATCAGTGCTGGGCCATCAACCGTTTACAATCTATATTAATAAATAATCAGTGCTGGGCCATCAACTGTTTACAATCTATATTAATAAATAATCAGTGCTGGGCCATCAACCGTTTACAATCTATATTGATAAATAATCAGTGCTGGGCCATCAACTGTTTACAATCTATATTAATAAATAATCAGTGCTGGGCCATCAACTGTTTACAATCTATATTAATAAAGAGTCAGTGCTGGACCATCAACTGTTTACAATCTATATTAATAAATAATCAGTGCTGGGCCATCAACTGTTTACAATCTATATTAATAAATAATCAGTGCTGGACCATCAACTGTTTACAATCTATATCAATAAAGAGTCAGTGCTGGGCCATCAACTGTTTACAATCTATATTAATAAAGAGTCAGTGCTGGGCCATCAACTGTTTACAATCTATATTAATAAATAATCAGTGCTGGGCCATCAACTGTTTACAATCTATATTAATAAATAATCAGTGCTGGACCATCAACTGTTTACAATCTATATTAATAAATAATCAGTGCTGGGCCATCAACTGTTTACAATCTATATTAATAAATAATCAGTGCTGGGCCATCAACTGTTTACAATCTATATTAATAAAGAGTCAGTGCTGGGCCATCAACTGTTTACAATCTATATTAATAAATAATCAGTGCTGGGCAATCAACCGTTTACAATCTATATTAATAAAGAGTCAGTGCTGGGCCATCAACCGTTTACAATCTATATTAATAAATAATCAGTGCTGGGCCATCAACTGTTTACAATCTATATTAATAAATAATCAGTGCTGGGCCATCAACTGTTTACAATCTATATTAATAAAGAGTCAGTGCTGGACCATCAACTGTTTACAATATATATTTATAAATAATCAGTGCTGGACCATCAACTGTTTACAATATATATTTATAAATAATCAGTGCTGCACCATCAACTGTTTACAATCTATATTAATAAAGAGTCAGTGCTGGACCATCAACTGTTTACAATCTATATTAATAAAGAGTCAGTGCTGGGCCATTAACTGTTTACAATCTATATTAATAAATAATCAGTGCTGGACCATCAACTGTTTACAATCTATATTAATAAAGAGTCAGTGCTGGGCCATCAACTGTTTACAATCGATATTAATAAAGAGTCAGTGCTGGGCCATCAACTGTTTACAATCTATATTAATAAATAATCAGTGCTGGGCCATCAACTGTTTACAATCTATATTAATAAATAATCAGTGCTGGGCCATCAACTGTTTACAATCTATATTAATAAAGAGTCAGTGCTGGACCATCAACTGTTTACAATCTATATTAATAAATAATCAGTGCTGGGCCATTAACTGTTTACAATCTATATTAATAAATAATCAGTGCTGGACCATCAACTGTTTACAATCTATATTAATAAAGAGTCAGTGCTGGGCCATCAACTGTTTACAATCTATATTAATAAAGAGTCAGTGCTGGGCCATCAACTGTTTACAATCTATATTAATAAATAATCAGTGCTGGGCCATCAACTGTTTACAATCTATATTAATAAATAATCAGTGCTGGGCCATCAACTGTTTACAATCTATATTAATAAATAATCAGTGCTGGGCCATCAACTGTTTACAATCTATATTAATAAATAATCAGTGCTGGGCCATCAACTGTTTACAATCTATATTAATAAATAATCAGTGCTGGGCCATCAACTGTTTACAATCGATATTAATAAATAGTCAGTGCTGGGCCATCAACTGTTTACAATCTATATTAATAAATAATCAGTGCTGGGCCATCAACTGTTTACAATCTATATTAATAAATAATCAGTGCTGGGCCATCAACTGTTTACAATCTATATTAATAAATAATCAGTGCTGGGCCATCAACCGTTTACAATCTATATTGATAAATAATCAGTGCTGGGCCATCAACTGTTTACAATCTATATTAATAAATAATCAGTGCTGGGCCATCAACTGTTTACAATCTATATTAATAAAGAGTCAGTGCTGGACCATCAACTGTTTACAATCTATATTAATAAATAATCAGTGCTGGGCCATCAACTGTTTACAATCTATATTAATAAATAATCAGTGCTGGACCATCAACTGTTTACAATCTATATCAATAAAGAGTCAGTGCTGGGCCATCAACTGTTTACAATCTATATTAATAAAGAGTCAGTGCTGGACCATCAACTGTTTACAATCTATATTAATAAATAATCAGTGCTGGGCCATCAACTGTTTACAATCTATATTAATAAATAATCAGTGCTGGACCATCAACTGTTTACAATCTATATCAATAAAGAGTCAGTGCTGGGCCATCAACTGTTTACAATCTATATTAATAAAGAGTCAGTGCTGGGCCATCAACTGTTTACAATCTATATTAATAAATAATCAGTGCTGGGCCATCAACTGTTTACAATCTATATTAATAAATAATCAGTGCTGGACCATCAACTGTTTACAATCTATATTAATAAATAATCAGTGCTGGGCCATCAACTGTTTACAATCTATATTAATAAATAATCAGTGCTGGGCCATCAACTGTTTACAATCTATATTAATAAAGAGTCAGTGCTGGGCCATCAACTGTTTACAATCTATATTAATATATAATCAGTGCTGGGCAATCAACCGTTTACAATCTATATTAATAAAGAGTCAGTGCTGGGCCATCAACCGTTTACAATCTATATTAATAAATAATCAGTGCTGGGCCATCAACTGTTTACAATCTATATTAATAAATAATCAGTGCTGGGCCATCAACTGTTTACAATCTATATTAATAAAGAGTCAGTGCTGGACCATCAACTGTTTACAATCTATATTAATAAATAATCAGTGCTGGGCCATTAACTGTTTACAATCTATATTAATAAATAATCAGTGCTGGACCATCAACTGTTTACAATCTATATTAATAAAGAGTCAGTGCTGGGCCATCAACTGTTTACAATCTATATTAATAAAGAGTCAGTGCTGGGCCATCAACTGTTTACAATCTATATTAATAAATAATCAGTGCTGGGCCATCAACTGTTTACAATCTATATTAATAAATAATCAGTGCTGGGCCATCAACTGTTTACAATCTATATTAATAAAGAGTCAGTGCTGGACCATCAACTGTTTACAATCTATATTAATAAATAATCAGTGCTGGACCATCAACTGTTTACAATCTATATTAATAAAGAGTCAGTGCTGGGCCATCAACTGTTTACAATCTATATTAATAAATAATCAGTGCTGGGCCATCAACTGTTTACAATCTATATTAATAAATAATCAGTGCTGGGCCATCAACTGTTTACAATCTATATTAATAAATAATCAGTGCTGGGCCATTAACTGTTTACAATCTATATTAATAAATAATCAGTGCTGGACCATCAACTGTTTACAATCTATATTAATAAAGAGTCAGTGCTGGGCCATCAACTGTTTACAATCTATATTAATAAAGAGTCAGTGCTGGGCCATCAACTGTTTACAATCTATATTAATAAATAATCAGTGCTGGGCCATCAACTGTTTACAATCTATATTAATAAATAATCAGTGCTGGACCATCAACTGTTTACAATCTATATTAATAAATAATCAGTGCTGGGCCATCAACTGTTTACAATCTATATTAATAAATAATCAGTGCTGGACCATCAACTGTTTACAATCTATATTAATAAATAATCAGTGCTGGGCCATCAACTGTTTACAATCTATATTAATAAATAATCAGTGCTGGGCCATCAACTGTTTACAATCGATATTAATAAATAGTCAGTGCTGGGCCATCAACTGTTTACAATCTATATTAATAAATAATCAGTGCTGGGCCATCAACTGTTTACAATCTATATTAATAAATAATCAGTGCTAGACCATCAACTGTTTACAATCTATATTAATAAATAATCAGTGCTGGACCATCAACTGTTTACAATCTATATTAATAAATAATCAGTGCTGGACCATCAACTGTTTACAATCTATATTAATAAATAATCAGTGCTGGACCATCAACTGTTTACAATCTATATTAATAAATAATCAGTGCTGGACCATCAACTGTTTACAATCTATATTAATAAATAATCAGTGCTGGACCATCAACTGTTTACAATCTATATTAATAAATAATCAGTGCTGGGCCATCAACTGTTTACAATCTATATTAATAAATAATCAGTGCTGGACCATCAACTGTTTACAATCTATATTAATAAATAATCAGTGCTGGGCCATCAACTGTTTACAATCTATATTAATAAATAATCAGTGCTGGGCCATCAACCGTTTACAATCTATATTAATAAATAATCAGTGCTGGGCCATCAACTGTTTACAATCTATATTAATAAATAATCAGTGCTGGGCCATCAACCGTTTACAATCTATATTGATAAATAATCAGTGCTGGGCCATCAACTGTTTACAATCTATATTAATAAATAATCAGTGCTGGGCCATCAACTGTTTACAATCTATATTAATAAAGAGTCAGTGCTGGACCATCAACTGTTTACAATCTATATGAATAAATAATCAGTGCTGGGCCATCAACTGTTTACAATCTATATTAATAAATAATCAGTGCTGGACCATCAACTGTTTACAATCTATATCAATAAAGAGTCAGTGCTGGGCCATCAACTGTTTACAATCTATATTAATAAATAATCAGTGCTGGGCCATCAACTGTTTACAATCTATATTAATAAATAATCAGTGCTGGACCATCAACTGTTTACAATCTATATTAATAAATAATCAGTGCTGGGCCATCAACTGTTTACAATCTATATTAATAAATAATCAGTGCTGGGCCATCAACTGTTTACAATCTATATTAATAAAGAGTCAGTGCTGGGCCAACAACTGTTTACAATCTATATTAATAAATAATCAGTGCTGGGCCATCAACCGTTTACAATCTATATTAATAAAGAGTCAGTGCTGGGCCATCAACTGTTTACAATCTATATTAATAAAGAGTCAGTGCTGGGCCATCAACTGTTTACAATCTATATTAATAAATAATCAGTGCTGGGCCATCAACCGTTTACAATCTATATTAATAAAGAGTCAGTGCTGGGCCATCAACTGTTTACAATCTATATTAATAAAGAGTCAGTGCTGGGCCATCAACTGTTTACAATCTATATTAATAAAGAGTCAGTGCTGGGCCATCAACTGTTTACAATCTATATTAATAAAGAGTCAGTGCTGGGCCATCAACTGTTTACAATCTATATTAATAAATAATCAGTGCTGGGCCATCAACTGTTTACAATCTATATTAATAAATAATCAGTGCTGGACCATCAACTGTTTACAATCTATATTAATAAATAATCAGTGCTGGGCCATCAACTGTTTACAATCTATATTAATAAATAATCAGTGCTGGGCCATCAACTGTTTACAATCTATATTAATAAAGAGTCAGTGCTGGGCCATCAACTGTTTACAAGCTATATTAATAAATAATCAGTGCTGGGCCATCAACCGTTTACAATCTATATTAATAAATCATCAGTGCTGGGCCATCAACTGTTTACAATCTATATTAATAAATAATCAGTGCTGGGCCATCAACTGTTTACAATCTATATTAATAAAGAGTCAGTGCTGGGCCATCAACTGTTTACAATCGAGATTAATAAATAATCAGTGCTGGGCCATCAACTGTTTACAATCTATATTAATAAATAATCAGTGCTGGGCCATCAACTGTTTACAATCTATATTAATAAATAGTCAGTGCTGGGCCATCAACTGTTTACAATCTATATTAATACATAATCAGTGCTGGGCCATCAACTGTTTACAATCTATATTAATAAAGAGTCAGTGCTGGACCATCAACTGTTTACAATCTATATTAATAAATAATCAGTGCTGGACCATCAACTGTTTACAATCTATATTAAGAAATAATCAGTGCTGGACCATCAACTGTTTACAATCTATATTAATAAATAATCAGTGCTGGACCCTCAACTGTTTACAATCTACATTAATAAATAATCAGTGCTGGACCATCAACTGTTTACAATCTACATTAATAAATAATCAGTGCTGGACCATCAACTGTTTACAATCTATATTAATAAATAATCAGTGCTGGGCCATCAACTGTTTACAATCTATATTAATAAATAATCAGTGCTGGACAATCAACTGTTTACAATCCATATTAATAAATAATCAGTGCTGGACCATCAACTGTTTACAATCTATATTAATAAATAATCAGTGCTGGACCATCAACTGTTTACAATCTATATTAATAAAGAGTCAGTGCTGGACCATCAACTGTTTACAATCTATATTAATAAATAATCAGTGCTGGACCATCAACTGTTTACAATCTATATTAATAAATAATCAGTGCTGGGCCATCAACTGTTTACAATCTATATTAATAAATAATCAGTGCTGGACAATCAACTGTTTACAATCCATATTAATAAATAATCAGTGCTGGACCATCAACTGTTTACAATCTATATTAATAAATAATCAGTGCTGGACCATCAACTGTTTACAATCTATATTAATAAATAATCAGTGCTGGACCATCAACTGTTTACAATCTATATTAATAAATAATCAGTGCTGGACCATCAACTGTTTACAATCTATATTAATAAAGAGTCAGTGCTGGACCATCAACTGTTTACAATCTATATTAATAAATAATCAGTGCTGGACCATCAACTGTTTACAATCTATATTAATAAATAATCAGTGCTGGGCCATCAACTGTTTACAATCTATATTAATAAATAATCAGTGCTGGACCATCAACTGTTTACAATCTATATTAATAAATAATCAGTGCTGGACCATCAACTGTTTGCAATCTATATTAATAAAGAGTCAGTGCTGGACCATCAACTGTTTACAATCTATATTAATAAATAATCAGTGCTGGACCATCAACTGTTTACAATCTATATTAATAAATAATCAGTGCTGGACCATCAACTGTTTACAATCTATATTAATAAATAATCAGTGCTGGACCATCAACTGTTTACAATCTATATTAATAAATAATCAGTGCTGGACCATCAACTGTTTACAATCTATATTAATAAATAATCAGTGCTGGACCATCAACTGTTTACAATCTATATTAATAAAGAGTCAGTGCTGGACCATCAACTGTTTACAATCTATATTAATAAATAATCAGTGCTGGGCCATCAACTGTTTACAATCTATATTAATAAATAATCAGTGCTGGGCCATCAACTGTTTACAATCTATATTAATAAATAATCAGTGCTGGACCATCAACTGTTTACAATCTATATTAATAAATAATCAGTGCTGGACCATCAACTGTTTACAATCTATATTAATAAAGAGTCAGTGCTGGACCATCAACTGTTTACAATCTATATTAATAAAGAGTCAGTGCTGGACCATCAACTGTTTTCAATCTATATTAATAAATAATCAGTGCTGGACCATCAACTGTTTACAATCTATATTAATAAATAATCAGTGCTGGACCATCAACTGTTTACAATCTATATTAATAAAGAGTCAGTGCTGGACCATCAACTGTTTACAATCTATATTAATAAATAATCAGTGCTGGACCATCAACTGTTTACAATCTATATTAATAAAGAGTCAGTGCTGGACCATCAACTGTTTACAATCTATATTAATAAATAATCAGTGCTGGACCATCAACTGTTTACAATCTATATTAATAAATAGTCAGTGCTGGGCCATCAACTGTTTACAATCTATATTAATAAATAATCAGTGCTGGACCATCAACTGTTTACAATCTATATTAATAAATAATCAGTGCTGGGCCATCAACTGTTTACAATCTATATTAATAAATAATCAGTGCTGGACCATCAACTGTTTACAATCTATATTAATAAATAATCAGTGCTGGGCCATCAACTGTTTACAATCTATATTAATAAATAATCAGTGCTGGACCATCAACTGTTTACAATCTATATTAATAAAGAGTCAGTGCTGGACCATCAACTGTTTACAATCTATATTAATAAATAATCAGTGCTGGACCATCAACTGTTTACAATCTATATTAATAAATAATCAGTGCTGGGCCATCAACTGTTTACAATCTATATTAATAAATAATCAGTGCTGGACCATCAACTGTTTACAATCTATATTAATAAATAATCAGTGCTGGGCCACCAACTGTTTACAATCTATATTAATAAATAATCAGTGCTGGACCATCAACTGTTTACAATCTATATTAATAAATAATCAGTGCTGGACCATCAACTGTTTACAATCTATATTAATAAATAATCAGTGCTGGACCATCAACTGTTTACAATCTATATTAATAAATAATCAGTGCTGGGCCATCAACTGTTTACAATCTATATTAATAAATAATCAGTGCTGGACCATCAACTGTTTACAATCTATATTAATAAATAATCAGTGCTGGACCATCAACTGTTTACAATCTATATTAATAAATAATCAGTGCTGGACCATCAACTGTTTACAATCTATATTAATAAAGAGTCAGTGCTTTGCCATCATCTGTTTACAATCTATATTAATAAAGAGTCAGTGCTGGACCATCAACTGTTCACAATCTATATTAATAAAGAGTCAGTGCTGGACCATCAACTGTTTACAATCTATATTAATAAATAATCAGTGCTGGGCCATCAACTGTTTACAATCTATATTAATAAATAATCAGTGCTGGACCATCAACTGTTTACAATCTATATTAATAAATAATCAGTGCTGGACCATCAACTGTTTACAATCTATATTAATAAATAATCAGTGCTGGGCCATCAACTGTTTACAATCTATATTAATAAATAATCAGTGCTGGACCATCAACTGTTTACAATCTATATTAATAAATAATCAGTGCTGGACCATCAACTGTTTACAATCTATATTAATAAATAATCAGTGCAGGACCATCAACTGTTTACAATCTATATTAATAAATAATCAGTGCTGGGCCATCAACTGTTTACAATCTATATTAATAAATAATCAGTGCTGGACCATCAACTGTTTACAATCTATATTAATAAATAATCAGTGCTGGGCCATCAACTGTTTACAATCTATATTGATAAATAATCAGTGCTGGACCATCAACTGTTTACAATCTATATTAATAAATAATCAGTGCTGGACCATCAACTGTTTACAATCTATATTAATAAAGAGTCAGTGCTGGACCATCAACTGTTTACAATCTATATTAATAAATAATCAGTGCTGGACCATCAACTGTTTACAATCTATATTAATAAATAATCAGTGCTGGACCATCAACTGTTTACAATCTATATTGATAAATAATCAGTGCTGGACCATCAACTGTTTACAATCTATATTAATAAAGAGTCAGTGCTGGACCATCAACTGTTTACAATCTATATTAATAAATAATCAGTGCTGGACCATCAACTGTTTACAATCTATATTAATAAAGAGTCAGTGCTGGACCATCAACTGTTTACAATCTATATTAATAAATAATCAGTGCTGGACCATCAACTGTTTACAATCTATATTAATAAATAATCAGTGCTGGACCATCAACTGTTTACAATCTATATTAATAAAGAGTCAGTGCTGGACCATCAACTGTTTACAATCTATATTAATAAATAATCAGTGCTGGACCATCAACTGTTTACAATCTATATTAATAAAGAGTCAGTGCTGGACCATCAACTGTTTACAATCTATATTAATAAATAATCAGTGCTGGACCATCAACTGTTTACAATCTATATTAATAAATAATCAGTGCAGGACCATCAACTGTTTACAATCTATATTAATAAATAATCAGTGCTGGGCCATCAACTGTTTACAATCTATATTAATAAATAATCAGTGCTGGACCATCAACTGTTTACAATCTATATTAATAAATAATCAGTGCTGGGCCATCAACTGTTTACAATCTATATTGATAAATAATCAGTGCTGGACCATCAACTGTTTACAATCTATATTAATAAATAATCAGTGCTGGACCATCAACTGTTTACAATCTATATTAATAAAGAGTCAGTGCTGGACCATCAACTGTTTACAATCTATATTAATAAATAATCAGTGCTGGGCCATCAACTGTTTACAATTTATATTAATAAATAATCAGTGCTGGACCATCAACTGTTTACAATCTATATTAATAAATAATCAGTGCTGGACCATCAACTGTTTACAATCTATATTAATAAATAATCAGTGCTGGGCCATCAACTGTTTACAATCTATATTAATAAATAATCAGTGCTGGACCATCAACTGTTTACAATCTATATTAATAAATAATCAGTGCTGGACCATCAACTGTTTACAATCTATATTAATAAATAATCAGTGCAGGACCATCAACTGTTTACAATCTATATTAATAAATAATCAGTGCTGGGCCATCAACTGTTTACAATCTATATTAATAAATAATCAGTGCTGGACCATCAACTGTTTACAATCTATATTAATAAATAATCAGTGCTGGGCCATCAACTGTTTACAATCTATATTGATAAATAATCAGTGCTGGACCATCAACTGTTTACAATCTATATTAATAAATAATCAGTGCTGGACCATCAACTGTTTACAATCTATATTAATAAAGAGTCAGTGCTGGACCATCAACTGTTTACAATCTATATTAATAAATAATCAGTGCTGGACCATCAACTGTTTACAATCTATATTAATAAATAATCAGTGCTGGACCATCAACTGTTTACAATCTATATTGATAAATAATCAGTGCTGGACCATCAACTGTTTACAATCTATATTAATAAATAATCAGTGCTGGACCATCAACTGTTTACAATCTATATTAATAAAGAGTCAGTGCTGGACCATCAACTGTTTACAATCTATATTAATAAATAATCAGTGCTGGACCATCAACTGTTTACAATCTATATTAATAAATAATCAGTGCAGGACCATCAACTGTTTACAATCTATATTAATAAATAATCAGTGCTGGGCCATCAACTGTTTACAATCTATATTAATAAATAATCAGTGCTGGACCATCAACTGTTTACAATCTATATTAATAAATAATCAGTGCTGGGCCATCAACTGTTTACAATCTATATTGATAAATAATCAGTGCTGGACCATCAACTGTTTACAATCTATATTAATAAATAATCAGTGCTGGACCATCAACTGTTTACAATCTATATTAATAAAGAGTCAGTGCTGGACCATCAACTGTTTACAATCTATATTAATAAATAATCAGTGCTGGACCATCAACTGTTTACAATCTATATTAATAAAGAGTCAGTGCTGGACCATCAACTGTTTACAATCTATATTAATAAATAATCAGTGCTGGGCCATCAACTGTTTACAATCTATATTAATAAATAATCAGTGCTGGACCATCAACTGTTTACAATCTATATTAATAAATAATCAGTGCTGGGCCATCAACTGTTTACAATCTATATTAATAAATAATCAGTGCTGGACCATCAACTGTTTACAATCTATATTAATAAATAATCACTGCTGGACCATCAAATGTTTACAATCTATATTAATAAATAATCAGTGCTGGACCATCAACTGTTTACAATCTATATTAATAAATAATCAGTGCTGGGCCATCAACTGTTTACAATCTATATTAATAAATAATCAGTGCTGGGCCATCAACTGTTTACAATCTATATTAATAAATAATCAGTGCTGGACCATCAACTGTTTACAATCTATATTAATAAATAATCAGTGCTGGGCCATCAACTGTTTACAATCTATATTAATAAAGAGTCAGTGCTGGACCATCAACTGTTTACAATCTATATTAATAAATAATCAGTGCTGGACCATCAACTGTTTACAATCTATATTAATAAATAATCAGTGCTGGGCCATCAACTGTTTACAATCTATATTAATAAATAATCAGTGCAGGACCATCAACTGTTTACAATCTATATTAATAAAAAATCAGTGCTGGGCCATCAACTGTTTACAATCTATATTAATAAATAATCAGTGCTGGACCATCAACTGTTTACAATCTATATTAATAAAGAGTCAGTGCTGGACCATCAACTGTTTACAATCTATATTAATAAAGAGTCAGTGCTGGACCATCAACTGTTTACAATCTATATTAATAAATAATCAGTGCTGGACCATCAACTGTTTACAATCTATATTAATAAATAATCAGTGCTGGGCCATCAACTGTTTACAATCTATATTAATAAATAATCAGTGCTGGGCCATCAACTGTTTACAATCTATATTAATAAATAATCAGTGCTGGACCATCAACTGTTTACAATCTATATTAATAAATAATCAGTGCTGGGCCATCAACTGTTTACAATCTATATTAATAAAGAGTCAGTGCTGGACCATCAACTGTTTACAATCTATATTAATAAATAATCAGTGCTGGACCATCAACTGTTTACAATCTATATTAATAAAGAGTCAGTGCTGGGCCATCAACTGTTTACAATCTATATTAATAAATAATCAGTGCTGGACCATCAACTGTTTACAATCTATATTAATAAATAATCAGTGCTGGGCCATCAACTGTTTACAATCTATATTAATAAAGAGTCAGTGCTGGACCATCAACTGTTTACAATCTATATTAATAAATAATCAGTGCTGGGCCATCAACTGTTTACAATCTATATTAATAAATAATCAGTGCTGGACCATCAACTGTTTACAATCTATATTAATAAAGAGTCAGTGCTGGGCGATCAACTGTTTACAATCTATATTAATAAATAATCAGTGCTGGACCATCAACTGTTGACAATCTATATTAATAAATAATCAGTGCTGGGCCATCAACTGTTTACAATCTATATTAATAAATAATCAGTGCTGGACCATCAACTGTTTACAATCTATATTAATAAATAATCAGTGCTGGGCCATCAACTGTTTACAATCTATATTAATAAAGAGTCAGTGCTGGACCATCAACTGTTTACAATCTATATTAATAAATAATCAGTGCTGGACCATCAACTGTTTACAATCTATATTAATAAATAATCAGTGCTGGGCCATCAACTGTTTACAATCTATATTAATAAAGAGTCAGTGCTGGACCATCAACTGTTTACAATCTATATTAATAAATAATCAGTGCTGGACCATCAACTGTTTACAATCTATATTAATAAATAATCAGTGCTGGACCATCAACTGTTTACAATCTATATTAATAAAGAGTCAGTGCTGGGCCATCAACTGTTTACAATCTATATTAATAAATAATCAGTGCTGGACCATCAACTGTTTACAATCTATATTAATAAATAATCAGTGCTGGGCCATCAACTGTTTACAATCTATATTAATAAAGAGTCAGTGCTGGACCATCAACTGTTTACAATCTATATTAATAAATAATCAGTGCTGGGCCATCAACTGTTTACAATCTATATTAATAAATAATCAGTGCTGGACCATCAACTGTTTACAATCTATATTAATAAAGAGTCAGTGCTGGGCCATCAACTGTTTACAATCTATATTAATAAATAATCAGTGCTGGACCATCAACTGTTGACAATCTATATTAATAAATAATCAGTGCTGGGCCATCAACTGTTTACAATCTATATTAATAAATAATCAGTGCTGGACCATCAACTGTTTACAATCTATATTAATAAATAATCAGTGCTGGGCCATCAACTGTTTACAATCTATATTAATAAAGAGTCAGTGCTGGACCATCAACTGTTTACAATCTATATTAATAAATAATCAGTGCTGGACCATCAACTGTTTACAATCTATATTAATAAATAATCAGTGCTGGGCCATCAACTGTTTACAATCTATATTAATAAAGAGTCAGTGCTGGACCATCAACTGTTTACAATCTATATTAATAAATAATCAGTGCTGGACCATCAACTGTTTACAATCTATATTAATAAATAATCAGTGCTGGGCCATCAACTGTTTACAATCTATATTAATAAATAATCAGTGCTGGGCCATCAACTGTTTACAATCTATATTAATAAATAATCAGTGCTGGACCATCAACTGTTTACAATCTATATTAATAAATAATCAGTGCTGGACCATCAACTGTTTACAATCTATATTAATAAATAATCAGTGCTGGGCCATCAACTGTTTACAATCTATATTAATAAATAATCAGTGCTGGACCATCAACTGTTTACAATCTATATTAATAAATAATCAGTGCTGGACCATCAACTGTTTACAATCTATATTAATAAATAATCAGTGCTGGGCCATCAACTGTTTACAATCTATATTAATAAAGAGTCAGTGCTGGACCATCAACTGTTTACAATCTATATTAATAAATAATCAGTGCTGGGCCATCAACTGTTTACAATCTATATTAATAAATAATCAGTGCTGGGCCATCAACTGTTTACAATCTATATTAATAAATAATCAGTGCTGGGCCATCAACTGTTTACAATCTATATTAATAAATAATCAGTGCTGGGCCATCAACTGTTTACAATCTATATTAATAAATAATCAGTGCTGGACCATCAACTGTTTACAATCTATATTAATAAATAATCAGTGCTGGACCATCAACTGTTTACAATCTATATTAATAAATAATCAGTGCTGGGCCATCAACTGTTTACAATCTATATTAATAAATAATCAGTGCTGGACCATCAACTGTTTACAATCTATATTAATAAATAATCAGTGCTGGACCATCAACTGTTTACAATCTATATTAATAAATAATCAGTGCTGGGCCATCAACTGTTTACAATCTATATTAATAAAGAGTCAGTGCTGGACCATCAACTGTTTACAATCTATATTAATAAATAATCAGTGCTGGGCCATCAACTGTTTACAATCTATATTAATAAATAATCAGTGCTGGACCATCAACTGTTTACAATCTATATTAATAAAGAGTCAGTGCTGGACCATCAACTGTTTACAATCTATATTAATAAATAATCAGTGCTGGGCCATCAACTGTTTACAATCTATATTAATAAATAATCAGTGCTGGGCCATCAACTGTTTACAATCTATATTAATAAATAATCAGTGCTGGACCATCAACTGTTTACAATCTATATTAATAAAGAGTCAGTGCTGGACCATCAACTGTTTACAATCTATATTAATAAAGAGTCAGTGCTGGACCATCAACTGTTTACAATCTATATTAATAAATAATCAGTGCTGGGCCATCAACTGTTTACAATCTATATTAATAAATAATCAGTGCTGGGCCATCAACTGTTTACAATCTATATTAATAAAGAGTCAGTGCTGGACCATCAACTGTTTACAATCTATATTAATAAATAATCAGTGCTGGGCCATCAACTGTTTACAATCTATATTAATAAATAATCAGTGCTGGGCCATCAACTGTTTACAATCTATATTAATAAATAATCAGTGCTGGACCATCAACTGTTTACAATCTATATTAATAAAGAGTCAGTGCTGGACCATCAACTGTTTACAATCTATATTAATAAAGAGTCAGTGCTGGACCATCAACTGTTTACAATCTATATTAATAAATAATCAGTGCTGGGCCATTAACTGTTTACAATCTATATTAATAAAGAGTCAGTGCTGGGCCATCAACTGTTTACAATCTATATTAATAAAGAGTCAGTGCTGGGCCATCAACTGTTTACAATCTATATTAATAAATAATCAGTGCTGGGCCATCAACTGTTTACAATCTATATTAATAAATAATCAGTGCTGGGCCATCAACTGTTTACAATCTATATTAATAAAGAGTCAGTGCTGGGCCATCAACTGTTTACAATCTATATTAATAAATAATCAGTGCTGGGCCATCAACTGTTTACAATCTATATTAATAAATAATCAGTGCTGGGCCATCAACTGTTTACAATCTATATTAATAAATAATCAGTGCTGGGCCATCAACTGTTTACAATCTATATTAATAAATAATCAGTGCTGGGCCATCAACTGTTTACAATCTATATTAATAAATAATCAGTGCTGGGCCATCAACTGTTTACAATCTATATTAATAAATAATCAGTGCTGGGCCATCAACTGTTTACAATCTATATTAATAAATAATCAGTGCTGGGCCATCAACTGTTTACAATCTATATTAATAAATAATCAGTGCTGGACCATCAACTGTTTACAATCTATATTAATAAATAATCAGTGCTGGGCCATCAACTGTTTACAATCTATATTAATAAATAATCAGTGCTGGGCCATCAACTGTTTACAATCTATATTAATAAATAATCAGTGCTGGGCCATCAACTGTTTACAATCTATATTAATAAATAATCAGTGCTGGGCCATCAACTGTTTACAATCGATATTAATAAAGAGTCAGTGCTGGACCATCAACTGTTTACAATCTATATTAATAAATAATCAGTGCTGGGCCATCAACTGTTTACAATCTATATTAATAAATAGTCAGTGCTGGGCCATCAACTGTTTACAATCTATATTAATAAATAATCAGTGCTGGGCCATCAACTGTTTACAATCTATGTTAATAAATAATCAGTGCTGGACCATCAACTGTTTACAATCTATATTAATAAATAATCAGTGCTGGACCATCAACTGTTTACAATCTATATTAATAAATAATCAGTGCTGGACCATCAACTGTTTACAATCTATATTAATAAAGAGTCAGTGCTGGACCATCAACTGTTTACAATCTATATTAATAAATAATCAGTGCTGGGCCATCAACTGTTTACAATCTATGTTAATAAATAATCAGTGCTGGACCATCAACTGTTTACAATCTATGTTAATAAATAATCAGTGCTGGACCATCAACTGTTTACAATCTATATTAATAAATAATCAGTGCTGGACCATCAACTGTTTACAATCTATATTAATAAATAATCAGTGCTGGACCATCAACTGTTTACAATCTATATTAATAAATAATCAGTGCTGGACCATCAACTGTTTACAATCTATATTAATAAATAATCAGTGCTGGACCATCAACTGTTTACAATCTATATTAATAAATAATCAGTGCTGGACCATCAACTGTTTACAATCTATATTAATAAATAATCAGTGCTGGACCATCAACTGTTTACAATCTATATTAATAAATAATCAGTGCTGGACCATCAACTGTTTACAATCTATATTAATAAATAATCAGTGCTGGACCATCAACTGTTTACAATCTATATTAATAAATAATCAGTGCTGGACCATCAACTGTTTACAATCTATATTAATAAATAATCAGTGCTGGACCATCAACTGTTTACAATCTATATTAATAAATAATCAGTGCTGGGCCATCAACTGTTTACAATCTATATTAATAAATAATCAGTGCTGGGCCATCAACTGTTTACAATCTATATTAATAAATAGTCAGTGCTGGGCCATCAACTGTTTACAATCTATATTAATAAATAATCAGTGCTGGACCATCAACTGTTTACAATCTACATTAATAAATAATCAGTGCTGGACCATCAACTGTTTACAATCTATATTAATAAATAATCAGTGCTGGGCCATCAACTGTTTACAATCTATATTAATAAATAATCAGTGCTGGACCATCAACTGTTTACAATCTATATTAATAAATAATCAGTGCTGGGCCATCAACTGTTTACAATCTATATTAATAAATAATCAGTGCTGGACCATCAACTGTTTACAATCTATATTAATAAATAATCAGTGCTGGGCCATCAACTGTTTACAATCTATATTAATAAATAATCAGTGCTGGGCCATCAACCGTTTACAATCTATATTAATAAATAATCAGTGCTGGGCCATCAACTGTTTACAATCTATATTAATAAATAATCAGTGCTGGGCCATCAACCGTTTACAATCTATATTGATAAATAATCAGTGCTGGGCCATCAACTGTTTACAATCTATATTAATAAATAATCAGTGCTGGGCCATCAACTGTTTACAATCTATATTAATAAAGAGTCAGTGCTGGACCATCAACTGTTTACAATCTATATTAATAAATAATCAGTGCTGGGCCATCAACTGTTTACAATCTATATTAATAAATAATCAGTGCTGGACCATCAACTGTTTACAATCTATATCAATAAAGAGTCAGTGCTGGGCCATCAACTGTTTACAATCTATATTAATAAAGAGTCAGTGCTGGGCCATCAACTGTTTACAATCTATATTAATAAATAATCAGTGCTGGGCCATCAACTGTTTACAATCTATATTAATAAATAATCAGTGCTGGACCATCAACTGTTTACAATCTATATTAATAAATAATCAGTGCTGGGCCATCAACTGTTTACAATCTATATTAATAAATAATCAGTGCTGGGCCATCAACTGTTTACAATCTATATTAATAAAGAGTCAGTGCTGGGCCATCAATTGTTTACAATCTATATTAATAAATAATCAGTGCTGGGCCATCAACCGTTTACAATCTATATTAATAAATAATCAGTGCTGGGCCATCAACTGTTTACAATCTATATTAATAAAGAGTCAGTGCTGGGCCATCAACTGTTTACAATCTATATTAATAAAGAGTCAGTGCTGGGCCATCAACTGTTTACAATCTATATTAATAAATAATCAGTGCTGGGCCATCAACTGTTTACAATCTATATTAATAAATAATCAGTGCTGGGCCATCAACTGTTTACAATCTATATTAATAAATAATCAGTGCTGGACCATCAACTGTTTACAATCTATATTAATAAATAATCAGTGCTGGGCCATCAACTGTTTACAATCTATATTAATAAATAATCAGTGCTGGGCCATCAACTGTTTACAATCTATATTAATAAATAGTCAGTGCTGGGCCATCAACTGTTTACAATCTATATTAATAAATAATCAGTGCTGGGCCATCAACTGTTTACAATCTATATTAATAAATAATCAGTGCTGGACCATCAACTGTTTACAATCTATATTAATAAATAATCAGTGCTGGACCATCAACTGTTTACAATCTATATTAATAAATAATCAGTGCTGGACCATCAACTGTTTACAATCTATATTAATAAATAATCAGTGCTGGACCATCAACTGTTTACAATCTATATTAATAAAGAGTCAGTGCTGGGCCATCAACTGTTTACAATCTATATTAATAAATAATCAGTGCTGGGCCATCAACTGTTTACAATCTATATTAATAAATAATCAGTGCTGGACCATCAACTGTTTACAATCTATATTAATAAATAGTCAGTGCTGGGCCATCAACTGTTTACAATCTATATTAATAAATAATCAGTGCTGGGCCATCAACTGTTTACAATCTATATTAATAAATAATCAGTGCTGGACCATCAACTGTTTACAATCTATATTAATAAATAATCAGTGCTGGACCATCAACTGTTTACAATCTATATTAATAAAGAGTCAGTGCTGGGCCATCAACTGTTTACAATCTATATTAATAAATAATCAGTGCTGGGCCATCAACCGTTTACAATCTATATTAATAAATAATCAGTGCTGGGCCATCAACTGTTTACAATCTATATTAATAAATAATCAGTGCTGGGCCATCAACTGTTTACAATCTATATTAATAAAGAGTCAGTGCTGGACCATCAACTGTTTACAATCTATATTAATAAATAATCAGTGCTGGGCCATCAACCGTTTACAATCTATATTAATAAATAATCAGTGCTGGGCCATCAACTGTTTACAATCTATATTAATAAATAATCAGTGCTGGGCCATCAACCGTTTACAATCTATATTAATAAATAATCAGTGCTGGGCCATCAACTGTTTACAATCTATATTAATAAATAATCAGTGCTGGGCCATCAACTGTTTACAATCTATATTAATAAAGAGTCAGAGCTGGACCATCAACTGTTTACAATCTATATTAATAAATAATCAGTGCTGGGCCATTAACTGTTTACAATCTATATTACTAAATAATCAGTGCTGGACCATCAACTGTTTACAATCTATATTAATAAAGAGTCAGTGCTGGGCCATCAACTGTTTACAATCTATATTAATAAAGAGTCAGTGCTGGGCCATCAACTGTTTACAATCTATATTAATAAATAATCAGTGCTGGGCCATCAACTGTTTACAATCTATATTAATAAATAATCAGTGCTGGGCCATCAACTGTTTACAATCTATATTAATAAATAATCAGTGCTGGACCATCAACTGTTTACAATCTATATTAATAAATAATCAGTGCTGGGCCATCAACTGTTTACAATCTATATTAATAAATAGTCAGTGCTGGGCCATCAACTGTTTACAATCTATATTAATAAATAATCAGTGCTGGGCCATTAACTGTTTACAATCTATATTACTAAATAATCAGTGCTGGACCATCAACTGTTTACAATCTATATTAATAAAGAGTCAGTGCTGGGCCATCAACTGTTTACAATCTATATTAATAAAGAGTCAGTGCTGGGCCATCAACTGTTTACAATCTATATTAATAAATAATCAGTGCTGGGCCATCAACTGTTTACAATCTATATTAATAAATAATCAGTGCTGGGCCATCAACTGTTTACAATCTATATTAATAAATAATCAGTGCTGGACCATCAACTGTTTACAATCTATATTAATAAATAATCAGTGCTGGGCCATCAACTGTTTACAATCTATATTAATAAATAGTCAGTGCTGGGCCATCAACTGTTTACAATCTATATTAATAAATAATCAGTGCTGGGCCATCAACTGTTTACAATCTATATTAATAAATAATCAGTGCTGGACCATCAACTGTTTACAATCTATATTAATAAATAATCAGTGCTGGACCATCAACTGTTTACAATCTATATTAATAAATAATCAGTGCTGGACCATCAACTGTTTACAATCTATATTAATAAATAATCAGTGCTGGGCCATCAACTGTTTACAATCTATATTAATAAATAATCAGTGCTGGGCCATCAACTGTTTACAATCTATATTAATAAATAATCAGTGCTGGGCCATCAACTGTTTACAATCTATATTAATAAATAATCAGTGCTGGACCATCAACTGTTTACAATCTACATTAATAAATAATCAGTGCTGGACCATCAACTGTTTACAATCTATATTAATAAATAATCAGTGCTGGGCCATCAACTGTTTACAATCTATATTAATAAATAATCAGTGCTGGACCATCAACTGTTTACAATCTATATTAATAAATAATCAGTGCTGGGCCATCAACTGTTTACAATCTATATTAATAAATAATCAGTGCTGGACCATCAACTGTTTACAATCTATATTAATAAATAATCAGTGCTGGGCCATCAACTGTTTACAATCTATATTAATAAATAATCAGTGCTGGGCCATCAACCGTTTACAATCTATATTAATAAATAATCAGTGCTGGACCATCAACCGTTTACAATCTATATTAATAAATAATCAGTGCTGGGCCATCAACTGTTTACAATCTATATTAATAAATAATCAGTGCTGGACCATCAACTGTTTACAATCTATATTAATAAATAATCAGTGCTGGACCATCAACTGTTTACAATCTATATTAATAAATAATCAGTGCTGGGCCATCAACTGTTTACAATCTATATTAATAAATAATCAGTGCTGGGCCATCAACTGTTTACAATCTATATTAATAAATAATCAGTGCTGGGCCATCAACTGTTTACAATCTATATTAATAAATAATCAGTGCTGGGCCATCAACTGTTTACAATCTATATTAATAAATAATCAGTGCTGGACCATCAACTGTTTACAATCTATATTAATAAATAATCAGTGCTGGGCCATCAACTGTTTACAATCTATATTAATAAATAATCAGTGCTGGGCCATCAACTGTTTACAATCTATATTAATAAATAATCAGTGCTGGGCCATCAACTGTTTACAATCTATATTAATAAATAATCAGTGCTGGACCATCAACTGTTTACAATCTATATTAATAAATAATCAGTGCTGGACCATCAACTGTTTACAATCTATATTAATAAATAATCAGTGCTGGACCATCAACTGTTTACAATCTATATTAATAAATAATCAGTGCTGGGCCATCAACTGTTTACAATCTATATTAATAAATAATCAGTGCTGGGCCATCAACTGTTTACAATCTATATTAATAAATAATCAGTGCTGGGCCATCAACTGTTTACAATCTATATTAATAAATAATCAGTGCTGGACCATCAACTGTTTACAATCTACATTAATAAATAATCAGTGCTGGACCATCAACTGTTTACAATCTATATTAATAAATAATCAGTGCTGGGCCATCAACTGTTTACAATCTATATTAATAAATAATCAGTGCTGGACCATCAACTGTTTACAATCTATATTAATAAATAATCAGTGCTGGGCCATCAACTGTTTACAATCTATATTAATAAATAATCAGTGCTGGACCATCAACTGTTTACAATCTATATTAATAAATAATCAGTGCTGGGCCATCAACTGTTTACAATCTATATTAATAAATAATCAGTGCTGGGCCATCAACCGTTTACAATCTATATTAATAAATAATCAGTGCTGGGCCATCAACTGTTTACAATCTATATTAATAAATAATCAGTGCTGGGCCATCAACCGTTTACAATCTATATTGATAAATAATCAGTGCTGGGCCATCAACTGTTTACAATCTATATTAATAAATAATCAGTGCTGGGCCATCAACTGTTTACAATCTATATTAATAAAGAGTCAGTGCTGGACCATCAACTGTTTACAATCTATATTAATAAATAATCAGTGCTGGGCCATCAACTGTTTACAATCTATATTAATAAATAATCAGTGCTGGACCATCAACTGTTTACAATCTATATCAATAAAGAGTCAGTGCTGGGCCATCAACTGTTTACAATCTATATTAATAAAGAGTCAGTGCTGGGCCATCAACTGTTTACAATCTATATTAATAAATAATCAGTGCTGGACCATCAACTGTTTACAATCTATATTAATAAATAATCAGTGCTGGGCCATCAACTGTTTACAATCTATATTAATAAAGAGTCAGTGCTGGACCATCAACTGTTTACAATCTATATTAATAAATAATCAGTGCTGGGCCATCAACTGTTTACAATCTATATTAATAAATAATCAGTGCTGGACCATCAACTGTTTACAATCTATATCAATAAAGAGTCAGTGCTGGGCCATCAACTGTTTACAATCTATATTAATAAAGAGTCAGTGCTGGGCCATCAACTGTTTACAATCTATATTAATAAATAATCAGTGCTGGACCATCAACTGTTTACAATCTATATTAATAAATAATCAGTGCTGGGCCATCAACTGTTTACAATCTATATTAATAAATAATCAGTGCTGGGCCATCAACTGTTTACAATCTATATTAATAAAGAGTCAGTGCTGGGCCATCAACTGTTTACAATCTATATTAATAAATAATCAGTGCTGGGCAATCAACCGTTTACAATCTATATTAATAAAGAGTCAGTGCTGGGCCATCAACCGTTTACAATCTATATTAATAAATAATCAGTGCTGGGCCATCAACTGTTTACAATCTATATTAATAAATAATCAGTGCTGGGCCATCAACTGTTTACAATCTATATTAATAAAGAGTCAGTGCTGGACCATCAACTGTTTACAATATATATTTATAAATAATCAGTGCTGGGCCATTAACTGTTTACAATCTATATTAATAAATAATCAGTGCTGGACCATCAACTGTTTACAATCTATATTAATAAAGAGTCAGTGCTGGGCCATCAACTGTTTACAATCGATATTAATAAAGAGTCAGTGCTGGGCCATCAACTGTTTACAATCTATATTAATAAATAATCAGTGCTGGGCCATCAACTGTTTACAATCTATATTAATAAATAATCAGTGCTGGGCCATCAACTGTTTACAATCTATATTAATAAAGAGTCAGTGCTGGACCATCAACTGTTTACAATCTATATTAATAAATAATCAGTGCTGGGCCATTAACTGTTTACAATCTATATTAATAAATAATCAGTGCTGGACCATCAACTGTTTACAATCTATATTAATAAAGAGTCAGTGCTGGGCCATCAACTGTTTACAATCTATATTAATAAAGAGTCAGTGCTGGGCCATCAACTGTTTACAATCTATATTAATAAATAATCAGTGCTGGGCCATCAACTGTTTACAATCTATATTAATAAATAATCAGTGCTGGGCCATCAACTGTTTACAATCTATATTAATAAATAATCAGTGCTGGGCCATCAACTGTTTACAATCTATATTAATAAATAATCAGTGCTGGGCCATCAACTGTTTACAATCTATATTAATAAATAATCAGTGCTGGGCCATCAACTGTTTACAATCTATATTAATAAATAATCAGTGCTGGGCCATCAACTGTTTACAATCGATATTAATAAATAGTCAGTGCTGGGCCATCAACTGTTTACAATCTATATTAATAAATAATCAGTGCTGGACCATCAACTGTTTACAATCTATATTAATAAATAATCAGTGCTGGGCCATCAACTGTTTACAATCTATATTAATAAATAATCAGTGCTGGGCCATCAACCGTTTACAATCTATATTGATAAATAATCAGTGCTGGGCCATCAACTGTTTACAATCTATATTAATAAATAATCAGTGCTGGGCCATCAACTGTTTACAATCTATATTAATAAAGAGTCAGTGCTGGACCATCAACTGTTTACAATCTATATTAATAAATAATCAGTGCTGGGCCATCAACTGTTTACAATCTATATTAATAAATAATCAGTGCTGGACCATCAACTGTTTACAATCTATATCAATAAAGAGTCAGTGCTGGGCCATCAACTGTTTACAATCTATATTAATAAAGAGTCAGTGCTGGGCCATCAACTGTTTACAATCTATATTAATAAATAATCAGTGCTGGGCCATCAACTGTTTACAATCTATATTAATAAATAATCAGTGCTGGACCATCAACTGTTTACAATCTATATTAATAAATAATCAGTGCTGGGCCATCAACTGTTTACAATCTATATTAATAAATAATCAGTGCTGGGCCATCAACTGTTTACAATCTATATTAATAAAGAGTCAGTGCTGGGCCATCAACTGTTTACAATCTATATTAATATATAATCAGTGCTGGGCAATCAACCGTTTACAATCTATATTAATAAAGAGTCAGTGCTGGGCCATCAACCGTTTACAATCTATATTAATAAATAATCAGTGCTGGGCCATCAACTGTTTACAATCTATATTAATAAATAATCAGTGCTGGGCCATCAACTGTTTACAATCTATATTAATAAAGAGTCAGTGCTGGACCATCAACTGTTTACAATCTATATTAATAAATAATCAGTGCTGGGCCATTAACTGTTTACAATCTATATTAATAAATAATCAGTGCTGGACCATCAACTGTTTACAATCTATATTAATAAAGAGTCAGTGCTGGGCCATCAACTGTTTACAATCTATATTAATAAAGAGTCAGTGCTGGGCCATCAACTGTTTACAATCTATATTAATAAATAATCAGTGCTGGGCCATCAACTGTTTACAATCTATATTAATAAATAATCAGTGCTGGGCCATCAACTGTTTACAATCTATATTAATAAAGAGTCAGTGCTGGACCATCAACTGTTTACAATCTATATTAATAAATAATCAGTGCTGGACCATCAACTGTTTACAATCTATATTAATAAAGAGTCAGTGCTGGGCCATCAACTGTTTACAATCTATATTAATAAATAATCAGTGCTGGGCCATCAACTGTTTACAATCTATATTAATAAATAATCAGTGCTGGGCCATCAACTGTTTACAATCTATATTAATAAATAATCAGTGCTGGGCCATTAACTGTTTACAATCTATATTAATAAATAATCAGTGCTGGACCATCAACTGTTTACAATCTATATTAATAAAGAGTCAGTGCTGGGCCATCAACTGTTTACAATCTATATTAATAAAGAGTCAGTGCTGGGCCATCAACTGTTTACAATCTATATTAATAAATAATCAGTGCTGGGCCATCAACTGTTTACAATCTATATTAATAAATAATCAGTGCTGGACCATCAACTGTTTACAATCTATATTAATAAATAATCAGTGCTGGGCCATCAACTGTTTACAATCTATATTAATAAATAATCAGTGCTGGACCATCAACTGTTTACAATCTATATTAATAAATAATCAGTGCTGGGCCATCAACTGTTTACAATCTATATTAATAAATAATCAGTGCTGGGCCATCAACTGTTTACAATCGATATTAATAAATAGTCAGTGCTGGGCCATCAACTGTTTACAATCTATATTAATAAATAATCAGTGCTGGGCCATCAACTGTTTACAATCTATATTAATAAATAATCAGTGCTAGACCATCAACTGTTTACAATCTATATTAATAAATAATCAGTGCTGGACCATCAACTGTTTACAATCTATATTAATAAATAATCAGTGCTGGACCATCAACTGTTTACAATCTATATTAATAAATAATCAGTGCTGGACCATCAACTGTTTACAATCTATATTAATAAATAATCAGTGCTGGACCATCAACTGTTTACAATCTATATTAATAAATAATCAGTGCTGGACCATCAACTGTTTACAATCTATATTAATAAATAATCAGTGCTGGGCCATCAACTGTTTACAATCTATATTAATAAATAATCAGTGCTGGACCATCAACTGTTTACAATCTATATTAATAAATAATCAGTGCTGGGCCATCAACTGTTTACAATCTATATTAATAAATAATCAGTGCTGGGCCATCAACCGTTTACAATCTATATTAATAAATAATCAGTGCTGGGCCATCAACTGTTTACAATCTATATTAATAAATAATCAGTGCTGGGCCATCAACCGTTTACAATCTATATTGATAAATAATCAGTGCTGGGCCATCAACTGTTTACAATCTATATTAATAAATAATCAGTGCTGGGCCATCAACTGTTTACAATCTATATTAATAAAGAGTCAGTGCTGGACCATCAACTGTTTACAATCTATATGAATAAATAATCAGTGCTGGGCCATCAACTGTTTACAATCTATATTAATAAATAATCAGTGCTGGACCATCAACTGTTTACAATCTATATCAATAAAGAGTCAGTGCTGGGCCATCAACTGTTTACAATCTATATTAATAAATAATCAGTGCTGGGCCATCAACTGTTTACAATCTATATTAATAAATAATCAGTGCTGGACCATCAACTGTTTACAATCTATATTAATAAATAATCAGTGCTGGGCCATCAACTGTTTACAATCTATATTAATAAATAATCAGTGCTGGGCCATCAACTGTTTACAATCTATATTAATAAAGAGTCAGTGCTGGGCCAACAACTGTTTACAATCTATATTAATAAATAATCAGTGCTGGGCCATCAACCGTTTACAATCTATATTAATAAAGAGTCAGTGCTGGGCCATCAACTGTTTACAATCTATATTAATAAAGAGTCAGTGCTGGGCCATCAACTGTTTACAATCTATATTAATAAATAATCAGTGCTGGGCCATCAACCGTTTACAATCTATATTAATAAAGAGTCAGTGCTGGGCCATCAACTGTTTACAATCTATATTAATAAAGAGTCAGTGCTGGGCCATCAACTGTTTACAATCTATATTAATAAAGAGTCAGTGCTGGGCCATCAACTGTTTACAATCTATATTAATAAAGAGTCAGTGCTGGGCCATCAACTGTTTACAATCTATATTAATAAATAATCAGTGCTGGGCCATCAACTGTTTACAATCTATATTAATAAATAATCAGTGCTGGACCATCAACTGTTTACAATCTATATTAATAAATAATCAGTGCTGGGCCATCAACTGTTTACAATCTATATTAATAAATAATCAGTGCTGGGCCATCAACTGTTTACAATCTATATTAATAAAGAGTCAGTGCTGGGCCATCAACTGTTTACAAGCTATATTAATAAATAATCAGTGCTGGGCCATCAACCGTTTACAATCTATATTAATAAATCATCAGTGCTGGGCCATCAACTGTTTACAATCTATATTAATAAATAATCAGTGCTGGGCCATCAACTGTTTACAATCTATATTAATAAAGAGTCAGTGCTGGGCCATCAACTGTTTACAATCGAGATTAATAAATAATCAGTGCTGGGCCATCAACTGTTTACAATCTATATTAATAAATAATCAGTGCTGGGCCATCAACTGTTTACAATCTATATTAATAAATAGTCAGTGCTGGGCCATCAACTGTTTACAATCTATATTAATACATAATCAGTGCTGGGCCATCAACTGTTTACAATCTATATTAATAAAGAGTCAGTGCTGGACCATCAACTGTTTACAATCTATATTAATAAATAATCAGTGCTGGACCATCAACTGTTTACAATCTATATTAAGAAATAATCAGTGCTGGACCATCAACTGTTTACAATCTATATTAATAAATAATCAGTGCTGGACCCTCAACTGTTTACAATCTACATTAATAAATAATCAGTGCTGGACCATCAACTGTTTACAATCTACATTAATAAATAATCAGTGCTGGACCATCAACTGTTTACAATCTATATTAATAAATAATCAGTGCTGGGCCATCAACTGTTTACAATCTATATTAATAAATAATCAGTGCTGGACAATCAACTGTTTACAATCCATATTAATAAATAATCAGTGCTGGACCATCAACTGTTTACAATCTATATTAATAAATAATCAGTGCTGGACCATCAACTGTTTACAATCTATATTAATAAAGAGTCAGTGCTGGACCATCAACTGTTTACAATCTATATTAATAAATAATCAGTGCTGGACCATCAACTGTTTACAATCTATATTAATAAATAATCAGTGCTGGGCCATCAACTGTTTACAATCTATATTAATAAATAATCAGTGCTGGACAATCAACTGTTTACAATCATATTAATAAATAATCAGTGCTGGACCATCAACTGTTTACAATCTATATTAATAAATAATCAGTGCTGGACCATCAACTGTTTACAATCTATATTAATAAATAATCAGTGCTGGACCATCAACTGTTTACAATCTATATTAATAAATAATCAGTGCTGGACCATCAACTGTTTACAATCTATATTAATAAAGAGTCAGTGCTGGACCATCAACTGTTTACAATCTATATTAATAAATAATCAGTGCTGGACCATCAACTGTTTACAATCTATATTAATAAATAATCAGTGCTGGGCCATCAACTGTTTACAATCTATATTAATAAATAATCAGTGCTGGACCATCAACTGTTTACAATCTATATTAATAAATAATCAGTGCTGGACCATCAACTGTTTGCAATCTATATTAATAAAGAGTCAGTGCTGGACCATCAACTGTTTACAATCTATATTAATAAATAATCAGTGCTGGACCATCAACTGTTTACAATCTATATTAATAAATAATCAGTGCTGGACCATCAACTGTTTACAATCTATATTAATAAATAATCAGTGCTGGACCATCAACTGTTTACAATCTATATTAATAAATAATCAGTGCTGGACCATCAACTGTTTACAATCTATATTAATAAATAATCAGTGCTGGACCATCAACTGTTTACAATCTATATTAATAAAGAGTCAGTGCTGGACCATCAACTGTTTACAATCTATATTAATAAATAATCAGTGCTGGGCCATCAACTGTTTACAATCTATATTAATAAATAATCAGTGCTGGGCCATCAACTGTTTACAATCTATATTAATAAATAATCAGTGCTGGACCATCAACTGTTTACAATCTATATTAATAAATAATCAGTGCTGGACCATCAACTGTTTACAATCTATATTAATAAAGAGTCAGTGCTGGACCATCAACTGTTTACAATCTATATTAATAAAGAGTCAGTGCTGGACCATCAACTGTTTTCAATCTATATTAATAAATAATCAGTGCTGGACCATCAACTGTTTACAATCTATATTAATAAATAATCAGTGCTGGACCATCAACTGTTTACAATCTATATTAATAAAGAGTCAGTGCTGGACCATCAACTGTTTACAATCTATATTAATAAATAATCAGTGCTGGACCATCAACTGTTTACAATCTATATTAATAAAGAGTCAGTGCTGGACCATCAACTGTTTACAATCTATATTAATAAATAATCAGTGCTGGACCATCAACTGTTTACAATCTATATTAATAAATAGTCAGTGCTGGGCCATCAACTGTTTACAATCTATATTAATAAATAATCAGTGCTGGACCATCAACTGTTTACAATCTATATTAATAAATAATCAGTGCTGGGCCATCAACTGTTTACAATCTATATTAATAAATAATCAGTGCTGGACCATCAACTGTTTACAATCTATATTAATAAATAATCAGTGCTGGGCCATCAACTGTTTACAATCTATATTAATAAATAATCAGTGCTGGACCATCAACTGTTTACAATCTATATTAATAAAGAGTCAGTGCTGGACCATCAACTGTTTACAATCTATATTAATAAATAATCAGTGCTGGACCATCAACTGTTTACAATCTATATTAATAAATAATCAGTGCTGGGCCATCAACTGTTTACAATCTATATTAATAAATAATCAGTGCTGGACCATCAACTGTTTACAATCTATATTAATAAATAATCAGTGCTGGGCCACCAACTGTTTACAATCTATATTAATAAATAATCAGTGCTGGACCATCAACTGTTTACAATCTATATTAATAAATAATCAGTGCTGGACCATCAACTGTTTACAATCTATATTAATAAATAATCAGTGCTGGACCATCAACTGTTTACAATCTATATTAATAAATAATCAGTGCTGGGCCATCAACTGTTTACAATCTATATTAATAAATAATCAGTGCTGGGCCATCAACTGTTTACAATCTATATTAATAAATAATCAGTGCTGGACCATCAACTGTTTACAATCTATATTAATAAAGAGTCAGTGCTTTGCCATCATCTGTTTACAATCTATATTAATAAAGAGTCAGTGCTGGACCATCAACTGTTCACAATCTATATTAATAAAGAGTCAGTGCTGGACCATCAACTGTTTACAATCTATATTAATAAATAATCAGTGCTGGGCCATCAACTGTTTACAATCTATATTAATAAATAATCAGTGCTGGACCATCAACTGTTTACAATCTATATTAATAAATAATCAGTGCTGGACCATCAACTGTTTACAATCTATATTAATAAATAATCAGTGCTGGGCCATCAACTGTTTACAATCTATATTAATAAATAATCAGTGCTGGACCATCAACTGTTTACAATCTATATTAATAAATAATCAGTGCTGGACCATCAACTGTTTACAATCTATATTAATAAATAATCAGTGCTGGACCATCAACTGTTTACAATCTATATTAATAAATAATCAGTGCTGGGCCATCAACTGTTTACAATCTATATTAATAAATAATCAGTGCTGGACCATCAACTGTTTACAATCTATATTAATAAATAATCAGTGCTGGACCATCAACTGTTTACAATCTATATTAATAAATAATCAGTGCTGGACCATCAACTGTTTACAATCTATATTAATAAAGAGTCAGTGCTGGACCATCAACTGTTTACAATCTATATTAATAAATAATCAGTGCTGGACCATCAACTGTTTACAATCTATATTAATAAATAATCAGTGCTGGGCCATCAACTGTTTACAATCGATATTAATAAATAGTCAGTGCTGGGCCATCAACTGTTTACAATCTATATTAATAAATAATCAGTGCTGGGCCATCAACTGTTTACAATCTATATTAATAAATAATCAGTGCTAGACCATCAACTGTTTACAATCTATATTAATAAATAATCAGTGCTGGACCATCAACTGTTTACAATCTATATTAATAAATAATCAGTGCTGGACCATCAACTGTTTACAATCTATATTAATAAATAATCAGTGCTGGACCATCAACTGTTTACAATCTATATTAATAAATAATCAGTGCTGGACCATCAACTGTTTACAATCTATATTAATAAATAATCAGTGCTGGACCATCAACTGTTTACAATCTATATTAATAAATAATCAGTGCTGGGCCATCAACTGTTTACAATCTATATTAATAAATAATCAGTGCTGGACCATCAACTGTTTACAATCTATATTAATAAATAATCAGTGCTGGGCCATCAACTGTTTACAATCTATATTAATAAATAATCAGTGCTGGGCCATCAACCGTTTACAATCTATATTAATAAATAATCAGTGCTGGGCCATCAACTGTTTACAATCTATATTAATAAATAATCAGTGCTGGGCCATCAACCGTTTACAATCTATATTGATAAATAATCAGTGCTGGGCCATCAACTGTTTACAATCTATATTAATAAATAATCAGTGCTGGGCCATCAACTGTTTACAATCTATATTAATAAAGAGTCAGTGCTGGACCATCAACTGTTTACAATCTATATGAATAAATAATCAGTGCTGGGCCATCAACTGTTTACAATCTATATTAATAAATAATCAGTGCTGGACCATCAACTGTTTACAATCTATATCAATAAAGAGTCAGTGCTGGGCCATCAACTGTTTACAATCTATATTAATAAATAATCAGTGCTGGGCCATCAACTGTTTACAATCTATATTAATAAATAATCAGTGCTGGACCATCAACTGTTTACAATCTATATTAATAAATAATCAGTGCTGGGCCATCAACTGTTTACAATCTATATTAATAAATAATCAGTGCTGGGCCATCAACTGTTTACAATCTATATTAATAAAGAGTCAGTGCTGGGCCAACAACTGTTTACAATCTATATTAATAAATAATCAGTGCTGGGCCATCAACCGTTTACAATCTATATTAATAAAGAGTCAGTGCTGGGCCATCAACTGTTTACAATCTATATTAATAAAGAGTCAGTGCTGGGCCATCAACTGTTTACAATCTATATTAATAAATAATCAGTGCTGGGCCATCAACCGTTTACAATCTATATTAATAAAGAGTCAGTGCTGGGCCATCAACTGTTTACAATCTATATTAATAAAGAGTCAGTGCTGGGCCATCAACTGTTTACAATCTATATTAATAAAGAGTCAGTGCTGGGCCATCAACTGTTTACAATCTATATTAATAAAGAGTCAGTGCTGGGCCATCAACTGTTTACAATCTATATTAATAAATAATCAGTGCTGGGCCATCAACTGTTTACAATCTATATTAATAAATAATCAGTGCTGGACCATCAACTGTTTACAATCTATATTAATAAATAATCAGTGCTGGGCCATCAACTGTTTACAATCTATATTAATAAATAATCAGTGCTGGGCCATCAACTGTTTACAATCTATATTAATAAAGAGTCAGTGCTGGGCCATCAACTGTTTACAAGCTATATTAATAAATAATCAGTGCTGGGCCATCAACCGTTTACAATCTATATTAATAAATCATCAGTGCTGGGCCATCAACTGTTTACAATCTATATTAATAAATAATCAGTGCTGGGCCATCAACTGTTTACAATCTATATTAATAAAGAGTCAGTGCTGGGCCATCAACTGTTTACAATCGAGATTAATAAATAATCAGTGCTGGGCCATCAACTGTTTACAATCTATATTAATAAATAATCAGTGCTGGGCCATCAACTGTTTACAATCTATATTAATAAATAGTCAGTGCTGGGCCATCAACTGTTTACAATCTATATTAATACATAATCAGTGCTGGGCCATCAACTGTTTACAATCTATATTAATAAAGAGTCAGTGCTGGACCATCAACTGTTTACAATCTATATTAATAAATAATCAGTGCTGGACCATCAACTGTTTACAATCTATATTAAGAAATAATCAGTGCTGGACCATCAACTGTTTACAATCTATATTAATAAATAATCAGTGCTGGACCCTCAACTGTTTACAATCTATATTAATAAAGAGTCAGTGCTGGGCCATCAACTGTTTACAATCTATATTAATAAAGAGTCAGTGCTGGGCCATCAACTGTTTACAATCTATATTAATAAAGAGTCAGTGCTGGGCCATCAACTGTTTACAATCTATATTAATAAATAATCAGTGCTGGGCCATCAACTGTTTACAATCTATATTAATAAATAATCAGTGCTGGACCATCAACTGTTTACAATCTATATTAATAAATAATCAGTGCTGGGCCATCAACTGTTTACAATCTATATTAATAAATAATCAGTGCTGGGCCATCAACTGTTTACAATCTATATTAATAAAGAGTCAGTGCTGGGCCATCAACTGTTTACAAGCTATATTAATAAATAATCAGTGCTGGGCCATCAACCGTTTACAATCTATATTAATAAATCATCAGTGCTGGGCCATCAACTGTTTACAATCTATATTAATAAATAATCAGTGCTGGGCCATCAACTGTTTACAATCTATATTAATAAAGAGTCAGTGCTGGGCCATCAACTGTTTACAATCGAGATTAATAAATAATCAGTGCTGGGCCATCAACTGTTTACAATCTATATTAATAAATAATCAGTGCTGGGCCATCAACTGTTTACAATCTATATTAATAAATAGTCAGTGCTGGGCCATCAACTGTTTACAATCTATATTAATACATAATCAGTGCTGGGCCATCAACTGTTTACAATCTATATTAATAAAGAGTCAGTGCTGGACCATCAACTGTTTACAATCTATATTAATAAATAATCAGTGCTGGGCCGTCAACTGTTTACAATCTATATTAATAAAGAGTCAGTGCTGGGCCATCAACTGTTTACAATCTATATTAATAAAGAGTCAGTGCTGGGCCATCAACTGTTTACAATCTATATTAATAAAGAGTCAGTGCTGGGCCATCAACTGTTTACAATCTATATTAATAAAGAGTCAGTGCTGGGCCATCAACTGTTTACAATCTATATTAATAAATAATCAGTGCTGGGCCATCAACTGTTTACAATCTATATTAATAAATAATCAGTGCTGGACCATCAACTGTTTACAATCTATATTAATAAATAATCAGTGCTGGGCCATCAACTGTTTACAATCTATATTAATAAATAATCAGTGCTGGGCCATCAACTGTTTACAATCTATATTAATAAAGAGTCAGTGCTGGGCCATCAACTGTTTACAAGCTATATTAATAAATAATCAGTGCTGGGCCATCAACCGTTTACAATCTATATTAATAAATCATCAGTGCTGGGCCATCAACTGTTTACAATCTATATTAATAAATAATCAGTGCTGGGCCATCAACTGTTTACAATCTATATTAATAAAGAGTCAGTGCTGGGCCATCAACTGTTTACAATCGAGATTAATAAATAATCAGTGCTGGGCCATCAACTGTTTACAATCTATATTAATAAATAATCAGTGCTGGGCCATCAACTGTTTACAATCTATATTAATAAATAGTCAGTGCTGGGCCATCAACTGTTTACAATCTATATTAATACATAATCAGTGCTGGGCCATCAACTGTTTACAATCTATATTAATAAAGAGTCAGTGCTGGACCATCAACTGTTTACAATCTATATTAATAAATAATCAGTGCTGGACCATCAACTGTTTACAATCTATATTAAGAAATAATCAGTGCTGGACCATCAACTGTTTACAATCTATATTAATAAATAATCAGTGCTGGACCCTCAACTGTTTACAATCTACATTAATAAATAATCAGTGCTGGACCATCAACTGTTTACAATCTACATTAATAAATAATCAGTGCTGGACCATCAACTGTTTACAATCTATATTAATAAATAATCAGTGCTGGGCCATCAACTGTTTACAATCTATATTAATAAATAATCAGTGCTGGACAATCAACTGTTTACAATCCATATTAATAAATAATCAGTGCTGGACCATCAACTGTTTACAATCTATATTAATAAATAATCAGTGCTGGACCATCAACTGTTTACAATCTATATTAATAAATAATCAGTGCTGGGCCATCAACTGTTTACAATCTATATTAATAAATAATCAGTGCTGGACAATCAACTGTTTACAATCCATATTAATAAATAATCAGTGCTGGACCATCAACTGTTTACAATCTATATTAATAAATAATCAGTGCTGGACCATCAACTGTTTACAATCTATATTAATAAATAATCAGTGCTGGACCATCAACTGTTTACAATCTATATTAATAAATAATCAGTGCTGGACCATCAACTGTTTACAATCTATATTAATAAATAATCAGTGCTGGACCATCAACTGTTTACAATCTATATTAATAAAGAGTCAGTGCTGGACCATCAACTGTTTACAATCTATATTAATAAATAATCAGTGCTGGGCCATCAACTGTTTACAATCTATATTAATAAATAATCAGTGCTGGACCATCAACTGTTTACAATCTATATTAATAAATAATCAGTGCTGGACCATCAACTGTTTGCAATCTATATTAATAAAGAGTCAGTGCTGGACCATCAACTGTTTACAATCTATATTAATAAATAATCAGTGCTGGACCATCAACTGTTTACAATCTATATTAATAAATAATCAGTGCTGGACCATCAACTGTTTACAATCTATATTAATAAATAATCAGTGCTGGACCATCAACTGTTTACAATCTATATTAATAAATAATCAGTGCTGGACCATCAACTGTTTACAATCTATATTAATAAATAATCAGTGCTGGACCATCAACTGTTTACAATCTATATTAATAAAGAGTCAGTGCTGGACCATCAACTGTTTACAATCTATATTAATAAATATCAGTGCTGGGCCATCAACTGTTTACAATCTATATTAATAAATAATCAGTGCTGGGCCATCAACTGTTTACAATCTATATTAATAAATAATCAGTGCTGGACCATCAACTGTTTACAATCTATATTAATAAATAATCAGTGCTGGACCATCAACTGTTTACAATCTATATTAATAAAGAGTCAGTGCTGGACCATCAACTGTTTACAATCTATATTAATAAATAGTCAGTGCTGGACCATCAACTGTTTTCAATCTATATTAATAAATAATCAGTGCTGGACCATCAACTGTTTACAATCTATATTAATAAATAATCAGTGCTGGACCATCAACTGTTTACAATCTATATTAATAAAGAGTCAGTGCTGGACCATCAACTGTTTACAATCTATATTAATAAATAATCAGTGCTGGACCATCAACTGTTTACAATCTATATTAATAAATAATCAGTGCTGGACCATCAACTGTTTACAATCTATATTAATAAATAGTCAGTGCTGGACCATCAACTGTTTACAATCTATATTAATAAATAATCAGTGCTGGACCATCAACTGTTTACAATCTATATTAATAAATAATCAGTGCTGGACCATCAACTGTTTACAATCTATATTAATAAAGAGTCAGTGCTGGACCATCAACTGTTTACAATCTATATTAATAAATAATCAGTGCTGGACCATCAACTGTTTACAATCTATATTAATAAATAATCAGTGCTGGACCATCAACTGTTTACAATCTATATTAATAAATAATCAGTGCTGGGCCATCAACTGTTTACAATCTATATTAATAAATAATCAGTGCTGGACCATCAACTGTTTACAATCTATATTAATAAATAATCAGTGCTGGGCCATCAACTGTTTACAATCTATATTAATAAATAATCAGTGCTGGACCATCAACTGTTTACAATCTATATTAATAAATAATCAGTGCTGGGCCATCAACTGTTTACAATCTATATTAATAAATAATCAGTGCTGGACCATCAACTGTTTACAATCTATATTAATAAAGAGTCAGTGCTGGACCATCAACTGTTTACAATCTATATTAATAAATAATCAGTGCTGGACCATCAACTGTTTACAATCTATATTAATAAATAATCAGTGCTGGACCATCAACTGTTTACAATCTATATTAATAAATAATCAGTGCTGGACCATCAACTGTTTACAATCTATATTAATAAATAATCAGTGCTGGACCATCAACTGTTTACAATCTATATTAATAAATAATCAGTGCTGGACCATCAACTGTTTACAATCTATATTAATAAATAATCAGTGCTGGACCATCAACTGTTTACAATCTATATTAATAAATAATCAGTGCTGGACCATCAACTGTTTACAATCTATATTAATAAATAATCAGTGCTGGGCCATCAACTGTTTACAATCTATATTAATAAATAATCAGTGCTGGGCCATCAACTGTTTACAATCTATATTAATAAATAATCAGTGCTGGACCATCAACTGTTTACAATCTATATTAATAAAGAGTCAGTGCTTGCCATCATCTGTTTACAATCTATATTAATAAAGAGTCAGTGCTGGACCATCAACTGTTTACAATCTATATTAATAAATAGTCAGTGCTGGACCATCAACTGTTTACAATCTATATTAATAAATAATCAGTGCTGGGCCATCAACTGTTTACAATCTATATTAATAAATAATCAGTGCTGGACCATCAACTGTTTACAATCTATATTAATAAATAATCAGTGCTGGACCATCAACTGTTTACAATCTATATTAATAAATAATCAGTGCTGGGCCATCAACTGTTTACAATCTATATTAATAAATAATCAGTGCTGGACCATCAACTGTTTACAATCTATATTAATAAATAATCAGTGCTGGACCATCAACTGTTTACAATCTATATTAATAAATAATCAGTGCTGGACCATCAACTGTTTACAATCTATATTAATAAATAATCAGTGCTGGGCCATCAACTGTTTACAATCTATATTAATAAATAATCAGTGCTGGACCATCAACTGTTTACAATCTATATTAATAAATAATCAGTGCTGGACCATCAACTGTTTACAATCTATATTAATAAATAATCAGTGCTGGACCATCAACTGTTTACAATCTATATTAATAAATAATCAGTGCTGGACCATCAACTGTTTACAATCTATATTAATAAATAATCAGTGCTGGACCATCAACTGTTTACAATCTATATTAATAAATAATCAGTGCTGGGCCATCAACTGTTTACAATCTATATTAATAAATAATCAGTGCTGGACCATCAACTGTTTACAATCTATATTAATAAATAATCAGTGCTGGACCATCAACTGTTTACAATCTATATTAATAAATAATCAGTGCTGGACCATCAACTGTTTACAATCTATATTAATAAATAATCAGTGCTGGGCCATCAACTGTTTACAATCTATATTAATAAATAATCAGTGCTGGACCATCAACTGTTTACAATCTATATTAATAAATAATCAGTGCTGGACCATCAACTGTTTACAATCTATATTAATAAATAATCAGTGCTGGACCATCAACTGTTTACAATCTATATTAATAAATAATCAGTGCTGGGCCATCAACTGTTTACAATCTATATTAATAAATAATCAGTGCTGGGCCATCAACTGTTTACAATCTATATTAATAAATAATCAGTGCTGGACCATCAACTGTTTACAATCTATATTAATAAAGAGTCAGTGCTGGCCATCATCTGTTTACAATCTATATTAATAAATAGTCAGTGCTGGACCATCAACTGTTCACAATCTATATTAATAAAGAGTCAGTGCTGGACCATCAACTGTTTACAATCTATATTAATAAATAATCAGTGCTGGCCATCAACTGTTTACAATCTATATTAATAAATAATCAGTGCTGGACCATCAACTGTTTACAATCTATATTAATAAATAATCAGTGCTGGACCATCAACTGTTTACAATCTATATTAATAAATAATCAGTGCTGGGCCATCAACTGTTTACAATCTATATTAATAAATAATCAGTGCTGGACCATCAACTGTTTACAATCTATATTAATAAATAATCAGTGCTGGACCATCAACTGTTTACAATCTATATTAATAAATAATCAGTGCTGGACCATCAACTGTTTACAATCTATATTAATAAATAATCAGTGCTGGGCCATCAACTGTTTACAATCTATATTAATAAATAATCAGTGCTGGACCATCAACTGTTTACAATCTATATTAATAAATAATCAGTGCTGGACCATCAACTGTTTACAATCTATATTAATAAATAATCAGTGCTGGACCATCAACTGTTTACAATCTATATTAATAAATAATCAGTGCTGGACCATCAACTGTTTACAATCTATATTAATAAATAATCAGTGCTGGACCATCAACTGTTTACAATCTATATTAATAAATAATCAGTGCTGGGCCATCAACTGTTTACAATCTATATTAATAAATAATCAGTGCTGGACCATCAACTGTTTACAATCTATATTAATAAATAATCAGTGCTGGACCATCAACTGTTTACAATCTATATTAATAAATAATCAGTGCTGGACCATCAACTGTTTACAATCTATATTAATAAATAATCAGTGCTGGACCATCAACTGTTTACAATCTATATTAATAAATAATCAGTGCTGGGCCATCAACTGTTTACAATCTATATTAATAAATAATCAGTGCTGGCCATCAACTGTTTACAATCTATATTGATAAATAATCAGTGCTGGACCATCAACTGTTTACAATCTATATTAATAAATAATCAGTGCAGGACCATCAACTGTTTACAATCTATATTAATAAATAATCAGTGCTGGACCATCAACTGTTTACAATCTATATTAATAAATAATCAGTGCAGGACCATCAACTGTTTACAATCTATATTAATAAATAATCAGTGCTGGACCATCAACTGTTTACAATCTATATTAATAAATAATCAGTGCTGGACCATCAACTGTTTACAATCTATATTAATAAATAATCAGTGCAGGACCATCAACTGTTTACAATCTATATTAATAAATAATCAGTGCTGGGCCATCAACTGTTTACAATCTATATTAATAAATAATCAGTGCTGGACCATCAACTGTTTACAATCTATATTAATAAATAATCAGTGCAGGACCATCAACTGTTTACAATCTATATTAATAAATAATCAGTGCTGGACCATCAACTGTTTACAATCTATATTAATAAATAATCAGTGCTGGACCATCAACTGTTTACAATCTATATTAATAAATAATCAGTGCTGGGCCATCAACTGTTTACAATCTATATTAATAAATAATCAGTGCTGGACCATCAACTGTTTACAATCTATATTAATAATAATCAGTGCTGGGCCATCAACTGTTTACAATCTATATTAATAAATAATCAGTGCTGGACCATCAACTGTTTACAATCTATATTAATAAATAATCAGTGCTGGACCATCAACTGTTTACAATCTATATTAATAAAGAGTCAGTGCTGGACCATCAACTGTTTACAATCTATATTAATAAATAATCAGTGCTGGACCATCAACTGTTTACAATCTATATTAATAAAGAGTCAGTGCTGGACCATCAACTGTTTACAATCTATATTAATAAATAATCAGTGCTGGGCCATCAACTGTTTACAATCTATATTAATAAATAATCAGTGCTGGACCATCAACTGTTTACAATCTATATTAATAAATAATCAGTGCTGGCCATCAACTGTTTACAATCTATATTAATAAATAATCAGTGCTGGACCATCAACTGTTTACAATCTATATTAATAAATAATCAGTGCTGGACCATCAACTGTTTACAATCTATATTAATAAATAATCAGTGCTGGACCATCAACTGTTTACAATCTATATTAATAAATAATCAGTGCTGGGCCATCAACTGTTTACAATCTATATTAATAAATAATCAGTGCTGGGCCATCAACTGTTTACAATCTATATTAATAAATAATCAGTGCTGGACCATCAACTGTTTACAATCTATATTAATAAATAATCAGTGCTGGGCCATCAACTGTTTACAATCTATATTAATAAAGAGTCAGTGCTGGACCATCAACTGTTTACAATCTATATTAATAAATAATCAGTGCTGGACCATCAACTGTTTACAATCTATATTAATAAATAATCAGTGCTGGACCATCAACTGTTTACAATCTATATTAATAAATAATCAGTGCTGGACCATCAACTGTTTACAATCTATATTAATAAATAATCAGTGCTGGACCATCAACTGTTTACAATCTATATTAATAAATAATCAGTGCTGGGCCATCAACTGTTTACAATCTATATTAATAAATAATCAGTGCTGGACCATCAACTGTTTACAATCTATATTAATAAATAATCAGTGCTGGCCATCAACTGTTTACAATCTATATTAATAAATAATCAGTGCTGGGCCATCAACTGTTTACAATCTATATTAATAAAGAGTCAGTGCTGGACCATCAACTGTTTACAATCTATATTAATAAATAATCAGTGCTGGACCATCAACTGTTTACAATCTATATTAATAAAGAGTCAGTGCTGGACCATCAACTGTTTACAATCTATATTAATAAATAATCAGTGCTGGGCCATCAACTGTTTACAATCTATATTAATAAATAGTCAGTGCTGGACCATCAACTGTTTACAATCTATATTAATAAAGAGTCAGTGCTGGACCATCAACTGTTTACAATCTATATTAATAAATAATCAGTGCTGGGCCATCAACTGTTTACAATCTATATTAATAAAGAGTCAGTGCTGGACCATCAACTGTTTACAATCTATATTAATAAATAATCAGTGCTGGGCCATCAACTGTTTACAATCTATATTAATAAATAATCAGTGCTGGGCCATCAACTGTTTACAATCTATATTAATAAAGAGTCAGTGCTGGACCATCAACTGTTTACAATCTATATTAATAAATAATCAGTGCTGGACCATCAACTGTTTACAATCTATATTAATAAATAATCAGTGCTGGGCCATCAACTGTTTACAATCTATATTAATAAATAATCAGTGCTGGACCATCAACTGTTTACAATCTATATTAATAAATAATCAGTGCTGGGCCATCAACTGTTTACAATCTATATTAATAAATAATCAGTGCTGGGCCATCAACTGTTTACAATCTATATTAATAAAGAGTCAGTGCTGGACCATCAACTGTTTACAATCTATATTAATAAATAATCAGTGCTGGGCCATCAACTGTTTACAATCTATATTAATAAATAATCAGTGCTGGACCATCAACTGTTTACAATCTATATTAATAAATAATCAGTGCTGGACCATCAACTGTTTACAATCTATATTAATAAATAATCAGTGCTGGACCATCAACTGTTTACAATCTATATTAATAAAGAGTCAGTGCTGGACCATCAACTGTTTACAATCTATATTAATGAAGAGTCAGTGCTGGGCCATCAACTGTTTACAATCTATATTAATAAATAATCAGTGCTGGCCATCAACTGTTTACAATCTATATTAATAAATAATCAGTGCTGGACCATCAACTGTTTACAATCTATATTAATAAATAATCAGTGCTGGGCCATCAACTGTTTACAATCTATATTAATAAAGAGTCAGTGCTGGACCATCAACTGTTTACAATCTATATTAATAAATAATCAGTGCTGGACCATCAACTGTTTACAATCTATATTAATAAAGAGTCAGTGCTGGGCCATCAACTGTTTACAATCTATATTAATAAATAATCAGTGCTGGACCATCAACTGTTTACAATCTATATTAATAAATAATCAGTGCTGGGCCATCAACTGTTTACAATCTATATTAATAAAGAGTCAGTGCTGGACCATCAACTGTTTACAATCTATATTAATAAATAATCAGTGCTGGGCCATCAACTGTTTACAATCTATATTAATAAATAATCAGTGCTGGACCATCAACTGTTTACAATCTATATTAATAAAGAGTCAGTGCTGGGCCATCAACTGTTTACAATCTATATTAATAAAGAGTCAGTGCTGGACCATCAACTGTTTACAATCTATATTAATAAATAATCAGTGCTGGGCCATCAACTGTTTACAATCTATATTAATAAATAATCAGTGCTGGGCCATCAACTGTTTACAATCTATATTAATAAAGAGTCAGTGCTGGACCATCAACTGTTTACAATCTATATTAATAAATAATCAGTGCTGGACCATCAACTGTTTACAATCTATATTAATAAAGAGTCAGTGCTGGGCCATCAACTGTTTACAATCTATATTAATAAAGAGTCAGTGCTGGACCATCAACTGTTTACAATCTATATTAATAAATAATCAGTGCTGGGCCATCAACTGTTTACAATCTATATTAATAAATAATCAGTGCTGGACCATCAACTGTTTACAATCTATATTAATAAAGAGTCAGTGCTGGGCCATCAACTGTTTACAATCTATATTAATAAATAATCAGTGCTGGACCATCAACTGTTTACAATCTATATTAATAAAGAGTCAGTGCTGGGCCATCAACTGTTTACAATCTATATTAATAAAGAGTCAGTGCTGGACCATCAACTGTTTACAATCTATATTAATAAATAATCAGTGCTGGGCCATCAACTGTTTACAATCTATATTAATAAATAATCAGTGCTGGACCATCAACTGTTTACAATCTATATTAATAAAGAGTCAGTGCTGGGCCATCAACTGTTTACAATCTATATTAATAAAGAGTCAGTGCTGGACCATCAACTGTTTACAATCTATATTAATAAATAATCAGTGCTGGGCCATCAACTGTTTACAATCTATATTAATAAATAATCAGTGCTGGGCCATCAACTGTTTACAATCTATATTAATAAAGAGTCAGTGCTGGACCATCAACTGTTTACAATCTATATTAATAAATAATCAGTGCTGGGCCATCAACTGTTTACAATCTATATTAATAAATAATCAGTGCTGGACCATCAACTGTTTACAATCTATATTAATAAATAGTCAGTGCTGGGCCATCAACTGTTTACAATCTATATTAATAAATAATCAGTGCTGGACCATCAACTGTTTACAATCTATATTAATAAATAATCAGTGCTGGGCCATCAACTGTTTACAATCTATATTAATAAAGAGTCAGTGCTGGACCATCAACTGTTTACAATCTATATTAATAAATAATCAGTGCTGGACCATCAACTGTTTACAATCTATATTAATAAATAATCAGTGCTGGGCCATCAACTGTTTACAATCTATATTAATAAAGAGTCAGTGCTGGACCATCAACTGTTTACAATCTATATTAATAAATAATCAGTGCTGGACCATCAACTGTTTACAATCTATATTAATAAATAATCAGTGCTGGGCCATCAACTGTTTACAATCTATATTAATAAATAATCAGTGCTGGGCCATCAACTGTTTACAATCTATATAATAAATAATCAGTGCTGGACCATCAACTGTTTACAATCTATATTAATAAATAATCAGTGCTGGACCATCAACTGTTTACAATCTATATTAATAAATAATCAGTGCTGGGCCATCAACTGTTTACAATCTATATTAATAAATAATCAGTGCTGGACCATCAACTGTTTACAATCTATATTAATAAATAATCAGTGCTGGACCATCAACTGTTTACA